>NW_027411977.1:61893424-62163424 GCF_047663935.1 Musca autumnalis | reverse complement strand
GTTTGGAAAAATGCTCTTTCCATATCCTTAGCACACTATCTGTATCAGTTACCAGATTACATTGCTGGTTTTTACAGGAGGATGTGCCTGTACCAAAGCCATCAGTTTGATGCTTGACTCTTTGGTAGAATTTTCGGACTTCATTCTCGCTCCTGTACATCTCGATTTTTTCACACTCCCGCTTTTCCATCTCTCTCTTTTTCCTGCGGAAAGACGTTTCTCCTCTCTCCTTTTCTCCCTGTAACTCTCTCGTGCGCTACGCGTTGCTGCGGATTGTAAAGTAGCCCTATATGCCGCATTTTTCTCTTCGGTGGCAGCACGACACTCCTGATCATACCATGGATTCCTTGGTGGAGGTCTCTGGTATCCAAGTATGGATTTTGCGGCTGTTTGCATGGAGTGGGCAATGCTTTGCCATTGCGCTGATATGTTATTGGGATGAGGAGTGTTTTGATTAAGCAATTGGGCTAGTTGAGTGGAATATGCTGTGGCTATATGTTGTGATTGCAGCTTACCGATGCCCAACTTCCGCGTTGTGTCTGTTCGTGCTTTATTTGCAACGTTTAGACGGGCACGCACCTTTGCTGCAACAAGGTGGTGGTCGGAATCAATGTTTGCGCCTCGAAACGATCGTACATCCAACACGCTCGATGAATGTCTTCCGTGTATCACAACATGATCAATTTGATTACTTGTTCTTTGATCTGGAGACATCGAGGTGCCCTTATGAATATCGAGATGCTTAAATCTGGTACTATCATGTTTTTTGCAGCTGCAAAGTCTTTTAGCCTCATATCATTGTCAGATGTTTCACTGTGGAGACTGAAATTCCCGACTGTTGGGCCAAAGATATTCTCCTTTCCAATTTTGGCATTAAATTCGCCTAGAATAATTTTAATGTCATGGACAGGGCAACGGTCATATGTTTCTTCTAGGCGCTCGTAAAATATATCTTTGGTCTGTTCGTCCTTTTCTTCAGTGGGAGCATGAGCGCAAATAAAGCTGATGTTGAAGACTGTTGCTTTTATTCGAATTGCAGCAAGTCTTTCATTCACTGGGGTGAAGCTGGATACTAGATGTTTTAGTCTCCGACTAACTACGAATCCGCAACCAAACTCATGCTTTACGTCATGGCAGCTATAATACAGTGCGTCAACTTTAGGTGTTGTTGTGACGCCTTTCCCAATCCATCGTATTTCCTGTATGGCAGTAATATTGGACTTTTATTTTTCAAGTACGTCTGCCAATGCGAAGACTGAACCTTCTCTATAAAGAGTGCGAACATTCCACGTGCAGATTCGCAGATCATGGTCCTTAAAACGTTTACGGGGTTCGTCAACTTTAGAGGGGTTTGTTTTTTTTTCTTTCGTTTTTTCATAGTAGGCTGCTTTTTCTAGCCGAGGGTTACTAATCCGACGCCCAAACCCAAGATTTTAACGTTCTTATGGGTGAACGCGCGACACATGTTAGCTCACTAGCTTTAACGGGTGTTAAAGGCAGTTCCCCAGGTGACACCACGGAGAGATCAGTGTCCACTTGAGATGAAAGAGGGACCAAGATAAATCCTGGGCTTTGCCATGTTAAAGCCGGTCAGGACCGTTCCTTGGCATCTTCCATCCCCTACGTCACCCATATGTTATGGTAACAGATTTCTTTTATTCAGAGACTCCAAGTGAAATTTGATTTGGGACATTTCTTCTTTTTGCCATATCCCCAAAAAGTGAAGGAGTTTGTTAGAGGGTTACTAACCCGACGCCCAAACCCAAGTTTTTAACGTTCTTATGGGTGAACACGCGGCACATGTTAGCTCACTACCTTTAACGGGTGTCTAAAGCAGTTCCCCAGGTGACACCACGGGGAGGTCTGTGTCCACATGAGATGAAAGAGGGACCAAGATAAATCCTGCGTTATGCCATGTTAAAACCGGTCAGGACCGTTCCTTGGAATCTTCCATCCCCTACGTCACCCATATGTTATGGTTACAGATTTCTTTAATTCAGAGACTCTAAGTGAAATTTGATTTGGAACATTTCTTCTTTTATCATATCCCCAAAAAGTGAAGGATTTTGTTAGATTTTGATCCAGTATGGAATTATGTAAATTGAACAGTCCAAAATTAAAACAAAAAATTTTATTCTAAGATATGTATATAAATTTGTTATCTAATTTACTTAAGAAAATATTATACCTAGATATATGGTTTATTCTAAAACTCATAGTGAAATTTTGTGTAGAATTTTTCATCCTTTGAAACTTTTCACCTATAACCAAGTTTTATATTACTTCCATGTATCAACTCGAAAAAAGAAGGAAAATTTTTCATAAAAAAAATTGGGAAATATTTTCATGTATTTTCAGCCAAATTGATACTGATATTTTCATGATATACAATGTAAATAGACAATTCATTTCTTTGATGACCCACAGTGAAATTTGACGAAGAATATGTTTGCCTTTGACGTCATCTCTCTAAAATTATGTTTGGTGGGGCAATTTTGAATAAACTCAGATGAAGTCCGACTTTAACCCTAAAAATGTTTTTTTTTTTTTCATTTTTAGAGATTCCTGGCGATTAGATAAAATGTACAGATTTGGTGTATTTTGAGACATATAGTACAATTTTATGGCGAACAATTTTGTAGAATATTTGGATTTAATATGATCACATTTTAAAGGAGTTTTTGAAAGATGTTCGAAAAAAGGACCAACAAGACCACTTTTGTGGACCGCATGAGGGGTTTTAACAAGAATATTCCCCACATTCTCCTCTGTAAAGTTGCCAAAGACACTATATACCTAAAATGCAAGGATTCCAAGATATATTAACTCGAATATTTCGAAAAAAACTAGAAATGGGCGGAACTTTCCCCGCCTACTTTGGTTACTTTTCAATGTAAACGCTTAAAACGCCGATACATGTGTCTCATATTTTTAGCTCTACTTTCATAAACTAAACAATTTTTCCCATCATTTTGAAAAAAATTGAATTTTGTAGCACAGTGTAATTAATGTTAAATAATCTCATTTATTCCAATTTTTTAATGAAACTAAACCAATATTTACCTCCTCCTTCAAATGATAACGTTTTTTTTTTTTCAAAAATCATTTTCACAACCAATTTAATTTCCAACTTCCCCTTCTCTCTTTCCCTTTTTCCAGCAACCGATGGCGTCCTACCCAATTGCCAAATAAAATGCGATGCCGAGCCATGTAAAAATGGTGGAATTTGCCGTGAAAATTTCGCCACACAAGAATCGAAATGCGATTGTGAACATACCAGCTTTTTGGGTGAATTCTGTATGGAGGAGAAGGGTGCCGATTTTAGCGGTGAATCAACGCTTCAAAGGAAATTCGAATTAAATGGCGGCAAAGTAGACTATGTCCGTCTACAATTGGCATTTTCTTCGTTAGATTTGAGGCGTGCCAATCGTGTTATGTTGCTGTTACAAACAGCGGCTGACCGCAGCTATTACCTTATGATAGCCATAACAGCTGATGGCCACTTGCTGTTCGAGGAAGACCGCGAGGGACCGGCGGTGGGGGCACGCATCGATCGCAATTTCCTCAACAATGCCCGCCATTCGATATACTATCAGCGTAATATGACCGAAGCAACACTTTATATTGACCGCGAACCAGTGCCGTTGGCACCCATTAGTGCAAGAGCTTTAACACAATCCGCTGATATGGGTGCTAATCGTGTGCAAATCGGTGGCATTAATACCACAGATACACGCTTTGCTGTGTTTAAGAGTTACAGTGGATGTTTGTCAAGTAAGTAATGGTAGTTGTGTGTATAGAAAATACACTTATTGTGTATGTGTATATGTGTAAGTGGCGTGTGTGTGCTTCCATGTGGGGGGTTAGGGAATGTCCTACATGCGCGCGTACTTTTCAGAGATAACAAAATACGTATGTATGTAAATATGTATGAACACTGTTTGTGTTAGTTTAGGCCATTGTTAGCCTATTTAAGAGGGTTTAGTCACTTGATGCACTGTTAGGACAGTCACATGCACACACTCACACACACAAACAATGCAAACATTGCGATATGAGTTATTCCACAGTTATATGGGATAACAACTTTTGGATTTTTTAGATAATGTAAATCATATTGAAAAAAATGTTAATCGGACTTGGATATATTCATTACCTGTAACATTATTGTATGGAAGGAAAAATGGGCCTTTCGCGTTTCGGATTCTTGGGATTGAACCGAACAAAAAAGTCCACTAGACCATAGGTCTACGGTGAAAATCCAGCCTCCCGATTTTGACTTTAGGTTCTTTATCCACGTTGTTTGGACATTTTGGCATATAACGGCGAAACCATTGAGATTTTCGATCCAACACAAGGACATAAATTGTAGCCCAGACAGTAGTTAAGAACTATTTAATACATCGCAAAAGCATTGAAACGCACCTTCTTTAATTTGCACATCGTGAAATTTCTGCCAGAATTAGATCAGGTTCCAATATGGGCTCAATCGGTGCACTCCTTCGGGTACCTCCCACACAAAATTTAGTTTAGTTTAGGACCTGCGCTCAAATCGCTTTGATTTTTATTGCAACAAGTTTTATTCACTGCCCCACCCCCCATTACGAAGGTACAAATTCCACCTAGGGCACGTCCTTACTTCCTGAGAAAATTGACTGAAAGTGTGCAAAAAACCGATAACACCGTGCGTAGTGGTAGGACTGCAAGATAACTCTCGAACGGATTTGCCGATTCGGTCCAAAATTTGGTCTTCGTAAAACCTAGTTTAAGTTCGAAGATAAGCCATATCGGTTTTCTCCTTCAGGTACTTTCCCCACAAAAATTCAAAAATGTTCAGAAAAATTGTGCGAACGATAACTATAGAAGGCAATGACAGATTTGGCCCATACTTTGCACATCCTAATATATCTACCAAATGTATATTAGGTTTGAATATGGACTACTCCTTCGGGTACCTCAAACACACAATTTCGGATAAGTTCACTTTAAGACCTGCTCTCGAATCACTTTGATTTCTGTTGAAGCAACTTGCAATCGCTGCCTCAATTACGACGGTACAAGTTTTTTTCAGGGGGCAAGACGATACATCTTGAGAAAACATCCCGAAAGGTGTAAAAATCCCTATGGTCCAAAATTTGGGCTTCGTCATTCGTCATAGCAACCAATTTGGTCCAAATTTGTATCTTCTAATATTATGTCCAAATTTAGTTTAAATTCTAAACTGGCCGATATCGATTTTCCCCTTATGGTACCTCCCCCACAAAATTTCAACATTTGTGTCTACGTGCAGTTAAGGGGTCGTTCGAAGATCCTTTGGAAATGTTGTTGTTCGTTGTGGTCCTGTTTACATTCATCGTGGACAAGTCGATGTTCTTGGACAAGTCCATGCTTCCTGGCACACTGGTCCAAAAGTTATAAGATGACCCACTGAAATGACTAGTGGGCGCGATATCTATCAAAAGGATATGACCCTGAAAAAAGATCAACTTCCATAATGAACTATTTTGGTCCGTTCCTTTAAGTACCTCCTCCGCAACAATTTTGAAATTTAATCGCAATCCACATTCTGTTTCGAATGTCCAAAAAGGGCCAAACAATTCTGAAAATACCCTACCTACATTCGACCTGTCCGTAGATAAAACTTTCAATTCACATAGGCTGAGGGTATATCTCTGTCGGCAAAACCGACTGATACTTTTTTACTTGCTCTTCTTAAAGTGCACTTATCCGAAATTTTGTGTGGGAAGTACCCGAAGGCGTGGACAAATGTAGTCCATATTCGAACCTGATCTATATCTGGTAGAAATATAAGGATGTGTAATGTATAGACCAAATCGGTCACTCCATAAGGTTTATCGTGCTCACAATTTTACAGAACATTTTTGAACTTTTGTGGGGGAGGTACCTGATATAATGGACCGATATGGCCTATCTTCGAACTACAACTAAGTTTGGGCAAAATATTACGAAGCCAAATTTTGGACCGAATCGGCAAATCCGTTCGAGAGTTATTTTGCGCTTCAACCACTACACACGGTGTCATAGGGGTATTTCCTCAGGAAGTATGGACTTGCCCCTGATGAAACTTGGTCCTAAACTGAACTTTTCTGAAATTTTGTGCGCTAGGTACCCGAATAAGTGGACCGAATGAGTTTATATTGGAATCTCATCTAAGTCTGGTAGAAATTTCACGATGTGCAAGGTTGGACTAAATCGGTTACTCCCTTCAAGAGTAATCGTACTCACCAATTTTCCGAACATTTAAAAACTTTTGTTGGGGGTAGTACCGGAAGGAGTGGACCGATATAACTCACCTTCGAACTTAAACAAAATTTGGGCCAAATATTACGAAGCCAAATGTTGGACCGAATCGGCAGATCCGCTCGAGAGTTATTTTGCGCTTCAACCACTACACACGGTGTCATAGGGGATTTTTGCAACCTTCAGGCTATTTTCTCAGGAAGTATGGACTTGCCCCTGATGAAACTTGTACCGTCGTGTGGGGGCAATAAATACAAGCTGGTCGTAAACTGAACTTTTCTGAAATTTTGTGCGCTAGGAACCCGAATAAGTGGACCGACTGAGTTTATATTGGAACCTCATCTAAGTCTGGTAGAAATTTCACGATGTGGAGCGGTATACTAAATTGCTTACTCCTTTCAAGTGTTATAGAGCGCACCAATTTTCCAAACTAAGTTTGGACAAAATATTACGAAAGCCAAATTTTGGACCGAATCGGTTGATCCATTCGCGAGTTATCGTGTGCTTCAGCCAGCCAGCCAGATTGACTGACGCACATGACGAATCAACTTCAAATTGTCTGAAACGGATTTCGTCCAAACATACTTGGGGTCTAAAACCATTATTTCGATGAGGCACATTTTGCCCGTATGAAAGTGTATATGCTAGCATAAATGCTGAGGGTATAATAACTGGCCTTCGGTCCGGAGTTAAGACTTTCAACCTTGAACAAACTTAAAGGCGTCTACGCGTTCAAAATTCTTCCTACCTTAGTAAATGTTTTATTAAGGAGAATATAATGGAGAAAATTTAATTGTTTTGCATACCCATCTGAATTTATTCCTATCAGTAACAAATTTGTAGCTAAAAACATCCGAAAACGAAATTAATGCTCAAAATTGGTTATATGGTATTCAAATTTGCTGTCATTTTTATTGTATATTGTACTCTCAGCCGATAGACTAACGATAAAAATGTACCTCGCCGAATAATGGTCTTAGACAATCATATGTTTTGACGAAATCCGCTTCAAACAATTTTGAGTCGATTTAGACCAGTTCGTCCGTCCGTCTGGCTAGAGCGCATTATAACTCTCGAACAGATCAACATAATTGGTCCAAATTTTGAATCTCGCAATATTTTGTCCAAACTTTAAATCATATCGGTCGACTCCTTTGTGCACCTCCCCCACAATACTTCAAAATGTTTCCCTCAATTCATGCGCACAATAACTCTCGAAAGTCCAAATGGAAACATAGATTAGGTTCGAATATGGATTATATCGATTCACTCCTTCAGGTGCTTCCAACACAAAATTTCAATTAACTGATTTGATTGGAACTCTGAATACCCTAAAATTACTTCCGGACGTACATATACATCAAGTACCGGGTCTATTTGGGACAACATCTTCGGATACGTCCCTCAAAAAAGTTCAACATAATTGTAGTTTAAGGGTTGTTCGAGGAGCCGTTGCATATTGTGACCAATGACACTCCTTGCGGTCTTGTTTACAGCGATATTCTATTTATCGTGGGTAAGTCCATGGTTTTGTCAGGAATGCTCCAATAGCTCTAAATCTTATGGTGATCAACTAAAATGACGGTTTGACACCATAACTATTAAAAGAAATGACTTCCAAAATTAGGTCCACTTCCAAATTGGACTATATCGGTCGCTTCTTTCAGGTATCTTCTGTATCTTCTGTAAATTTTGGTTATTTTTCCCGTATTCGAACTCACACAGGGTATATCTCCGTCGGCAAACTCGACGTTGTTTTAAAGAAAACAGAAGTGATTGGTTTTTGGGCATAGTCCTTGTAAAATTTTTAATGGCACCGAGTAAATAAATATCTACTCGTACAATTAAGATAGAAATAAGCGGGAACACAACAACCATTGAGGTATCAGATGGAGTTTTTCGACTTAACCTATTTTTTCAGGATTCAGCTAAAATGTTGCCGAGCTTTTTTAGAAATATTCTTCGACCATACTTTTGCGTAGTTTCAAACAGTACTGCGAGTTTGATTCCGAGTCTATGAGTAGTTTGTATCGCCCAACTGTCAGTGCATAGTCCTACGTCCTACCTACGAAAATATCATAAAGGTCAATCTTGTACAGAATTTTCATTGCTACAACATTTTCTTAAGTCCCATTTTCATAGGACTTGCGGTTTTCAAGCAAAATAGTGAAAACCAAAAAACCCCTAAAAGTGTGAACTTTGACCGCGATTTATTTAAAAAGCCCTCCGGCGATTTTTTTAGTTTTTTGATTTTTCTCATCTATGAACATTACTTACATACTTAGTTGGCCCGTTACAGAACATTTATTCTAAAGGCCGAACTAAGAAAAGATCTCCAATTCTCTCTGTTTACTGCTTCGCTTTCTGGAACACTGCGCCTTTTCATCTCTTCATCCACTTGTTCGCTCTATTTAAGCTTAGGCCTGCCAATTCTGCGTGCACCGCCATGTGGCACGTATTTAAACGCCTTTTTAGCGGGTTCATCATCGCTCATTCTTATGATATGGCCTAGCCAACGCAATCGTTGCATCTCGATACGTTTATCTATACTGATGTCTTTGTATAGCAGATACAGCTCGTCGTTCATACGACCTCGATATTCACCGTCAACGCAGATTGGTCCATAGATCTTTCGAAGAATTTTTCTCTCAAACACACCAAGCACTGCCTTGTCTGCTTGCGCAAGTACCCAGGCTTCGGAACCATACATCAGCACGGGTAGTATCAGTGTTTTGTAAAGCGTTGCTTTTGTTTGATGAGATGTGGCTTTGTTTTTAAACTGCTTACTTAAACCAAAGTAGCATCTGTTGGCCAATACAATTCTTCTTTTTATTTCACAACTGATGTCGTTTGTTGTGTTTACGGAGGTGCCGAGGTAGACGAAGTCTTTTACTACCTCAATATTATAGGAACCAACTTCCACAGTCGGTCCGAGCTCAATGGACGCATTGCGCGTCGACACCATCAACTTGGTCTTCTCACCGTTTACCGCCAGACCCACTTTAGCAGATTCTCCTTCGACCTTCATAAAGGTATCAGCTACTTCTTTTACTGATCGGCCTATGATGTCTATATCATCAGCATAAGCAAGTAACATGTGACTATTGGTGTAGATTGTGCCACTTCTTTTGACGTTTGCCGCTCGTATAACCTTGTCCAGCAGGTTGTTAAAGAGATCACACGAAAGGCTGTCTCCTTGTCTGAAACCTCTTTTGGCACCAAACTCTTCGGAGAGGTTCTTTCCTATTTTAACTGAGGACCTCGTGTCAGTTAAAGTCATTTTGCAAAGCCGGGTGAGCTTTGCGGGGATACCAAATTCAGACATGGCTTGGAATACCTTTGAACGCAGCGGGCTGTCGAAGGCTGCTTTATAATCGACAAAAAGGTGGTAGGTGTCGATCTGCATCTCTTAAGTCTTCTCCAGGATTTGCCGCAGGGTAAATATCTGGTCAATGGTGGACTTGCCAGGTCTAAAGCCGCATTGGTATGGTCCAATTACCTCGTTGACCATAGGCTTTATTCGTTCGCACAATATCCCTGACACGATCTTGTAGGCAATAGGGAGTAGACCCTATAGTTAGAGCATACAGTCTTATCTCCCTTCTTGTGGACGGGGCACAGGATACTCAGATTCCAATCGTCGGGTACTCGTTCTTCCTGCCAGATGGTGCTAACTAGTTGATGAATACACCTTATCAGCGTGTCGCCTCCGGTTTTGAACAGCTCGGCTGGTAAGCCATCGGCTCCTGCTGCCTTATTAATCTTCAGCCGATTTATTGCTGTCTTTACCTCATCTTGGCTGGGCGGTATACATTCAATACCATCTTCTGGGATTGGGACTGTGGTATCTTCGTCGCCTTCGCTGCTATTGGATATCAACAGTTTTGAAAAATGTTCTTTCCATATCCTGAGTACACTTTCTGTATCAGTTACCAAATTACCTTGCTGGTCTCTACAGGAGGATGTGCTTGTACAAGAAGCCATAGAATTTTCGGACTTCATTCTGGCTCCTGTACATCTCGATTTTTTCAGCTTCCCGCTTTTCCATCTCTCTCTCTTTTTCCTGCGGAAAAGACGTTTCTCCTCTCTCCTTTTCTCCCTGTATCTCTCTCGTGCGCTACGCGTTGCTACGAATTGTAAAGTAACCCTATATGCCGCATTTTTCTCTTCGGTGGCAGCACGACACTCCTGATCATACCATGGATTCCTTGGTGGAGGCCTCTGGTATCCAAGTATGGATTTTGCGGCTGTTTGCATGGAGTGGGCAATGCTTTGCCATTGCGCTGATATGTTATCGGGATGAGGAGTGCTTTGATTAAGCAATTGGGCTAGTTGAGTGGAATATGCTGTGGCTATCTGTTGTGATTGCAGCTTACCGATTGTGATTGCAACTTTCGTGTTGTGTCTGTTCGTACTTTGTTTGCTACGTTTAATCGGGTGCGTACCTTTGCTGCAACAAGGTAGTGGTCCGAATCAACGTTTGCGCCTCGGAACGATCGTACATCTAACACGCTCGATGAATGTCTTCCATCAGATGTCAGATGTTTCACTGTGGAGGCTGAATTTCCCGACTGTTGGGCCAAAGATATTCTCCTTTCCAATTTTGGCATTAAAATCGCCTAGAATGATTTTAATGTCATGGGCAGGGCAACTGTCATATGTTTCTTCTAAGCGCTCGTAAAATATATCTTTGGTCTGTTCGTCCTTTTCTTCAGTGGGAGCATGAGCGCAAATAAAGCTGATGTTGAAGAATTTAGCTTTTATTCGAATTGCAGCGAGTCTTTCATTCACTGGAGTGAAGCTGGATACCAGATGTTTTAGTCTCCGACTAACTACAAATCCGCAACCAAACTCATGCTTTACGTCATGGCAGCTATAATACACTTTAGGTGTTGTTGTGACGCCTTTCCCAATCCATCGTATTTCCTGTATGGCAGTAATATCGGCCTTGTACTTTTCAAGTACGTCTGCCAATGCGAAGACTGCACCTTCTCTATGAAGAGTGCGAACATTCCAGGTGCAGATTCGCAGATCATGGTCCTTAAAACGTTTGCGGGGTTCGTCAACTTTAGAGGGGGTTAATTTTCTTTTCTTTCGTTTTTTCATAGTATGCTGCTTTTTCTAGGGGAGGGTTACTAACCCGACGCCCAAACCCAAGTTTTAACTTATGGGTGAACGCGCGGCACATGTTAGCTCACTACCTTTAACGGGTGTTAAAGGCAGTTCCCCAGATGACACCACGGGGAGGTCAGTGTCCACTTGAGATGAAAGAGGGACCAAGATAAATCCTGGGCTTTGCCATGTTAAACCCTTGGTATCTTCCATCCCCTACGTCACCCTCTACCTTAGTACATTTTTTATTAAAAACGAATTCAACGCCTAATGGACTTTATGACCTGCATTGTGACGGTCATGATGCCCAAAACTAAATTGAGCCTTATCGCCGCGATCTGGGTGGTCATTACGAACAAGATTCATTTAAAACTTCATGGCCGTTGGGCTTTTTATCAGGGCGACGATACATCCAACACCTCGATAAAAACTTTTTGTTGCAGTCTTCATTAGGATTCACTTTATTTTGCGTAGATTGACTACAATATTCCCAAAACGTATTCGAACAAAACACATGTTGCTCTCATGGCGACAGAAAAACATTTGAAAATTTACTACACCTAAGTAAAGGCCGTTACCGTACATTACTTCTTGCCGAACATCAATAAATTTGCCAAGACCAGGCATTTATTCTTTAAGCTGCGACAAGTTTCTGAAACTAGTAGCAGTGCCAAAAAAACACGAGAGGCGAAAATATATGCGTCACTGGGTCTATAAACAAGCCAACAAGACAAATTGCCACCACCCAAAAAAAGGTAAAATTGAAAACATAAAATTGCACAATTTTATTCAGCGAAAAATAGCTTTAAATTATGATTAACAAGTAACAAAAAACAAAAAAGCAAAATTCCTGAAACAAACGCTTTACGAAAGTGTTTTATGGACTCTGCCCAATCACTCGAACAATTTTATTCCATTTTCTGAGAGTGAAATAAGAAAAAAATACCAAACAAAATGAATATTCTGCTACTCAATGGTGACATAATTTAAGCTTGAAAAAATATATATTCATTCATTTATTTTCGATTAAACCTTGTTCGGCATTAAGGCTTGCAACGGCATCACTCTTTTGTTGAGTATTCGTGGGTGGATTTAAATTTTTGATGTTGCACAACAACAGCCACATAATGCAGAGTATGCTGCTGCTACCACTGTTACCACCAATCTACCTCTGGGGGGCAGCACCACAAATGCGTGGCTGTCATGCATGTGCATGTTAAGAGTTTTGGGGCTTTTTTCGCTCGGTCATAAAATTTTTTAGTGAACTTTATTGTGTTATCCTTTTTACTGTCATAAAACTTACGCCAACAATCTCAAAAAAAGAGACGCATAACACACAAAAAAAAGGTATATATGTATGCATATTTTTATATACATATATCAACAACAATAGGAGTTTATCGTGTTACCATGCCCCCTACCCACACACGCCCTCAACTGAACCACAACACAACGAAACAAAAAATGTGTGCAAAATATTCGTTTACTTTCACAGAGCAACAATGAACATGACTTTAATGCCACATGAGTACCCCAAAAGATGACTGCTTTCCAAATAATCCACCAAGAACATAACATTTCAGTTTAAATTTTAGTTTAACATACATATATGTACCTACATACATGCATACATTCACACACATACCCATAAGTACCTACAATGTGGTGTGCATGAGTGTGTGCCCTGCAAGGCACAGTACCAAACATCAAATGCGAGTTGGAGAAAAAAAAATCAGCTTAAAGAAGTTTTGACTTAAAAGTATTTAATTGAATTGCCAACTTGTCTGCGGCATAACATTGTAAAAATGTTTTTCTTCTTCTTCATCTTCTTCCATGGAAACATCATTTGGAATGTAATTTTGTATTTTTTAAATTAATTTTTAACCTTAATATGAATTTTATTCATGAAGGTTTGGATGGCGTAGGAGTCATTCGTTAGATGTCACGTATACCCAGCCTTTAGGCTAACGAAGGTATATACACTTCGATACGACCAACAATGTGCCTAATCGAAATAACGGTATATTTGGACGAAATGGATTTCAGACAATTTGAAGTTGATTTAGCCATGACGGTCCGTCTGTCTGTCTGGCTGGCTGGAGCGCACGATAACTCTCGAACGGATTAACCGTTTCGGTCCATAGATAAAGTTCATATACGGGCTATATCGGTTCATTTCTTCTGGTTCTTCCCACATAAAATTTCGGAAAAGTGCAGTTTAATACCTCGTCTCGAATCCCTTTGATTTTTATTATTGTAACTTGTATTCGTTGCCCCCATTACGACGCTACAAGTTTTTTTAGGGGCAAGTCTATACTTCTGAGAAAATGGCCTGAAAGCTGTTAAAACCCGCCATGGCTGGTTGGTGTAACCCCTACAGATAAAGTATCGGCGGAAAGAAAAGAAAAGAAAAGAAAAGAAAAGAAAAGAAAAAAGAAAGAAAGAAGAACATTTAAAATTAGTAGATTGGCATCTAAGCATCCACATCCAGCCCTAGAAAGCGAGCCGCCAAGACTGGATGGGTCCACAGTGACTCTGGTGTCAGGTCTGTCGGGTCTGCAGGACATGCGAAGAGGTGCCGAGTCAGGACGGAGAGATAACTGTTGAGGTACCTAGAGATTCCAGATCGAAGTTGGGATAGTATCGATCTGGTCTCCCTAGGTAGTGTCATCTTCATGAATGGGTGGGGGTCGCCCACCTAACACTACACTGCATGTGTAGAATGATATTTGGTCCTCGACTACTTTTGTGTGGGCCTGTCTCAGTGCTGTATGGATGTCCTCGTTTGTTGGGCCTGAGGGGATTTGGGGAAGGTTAGGGAGTTCTTTGCGGAAGTCAAGTCTGATTGGTTCATCTTTTTCATTGGAAGGTCTGGAGATGCTTTTGTGGTTTGGGTGATCCCGTTTAGTGCATTTAATCGCATGTTGCCTTGTGAGGAGGGTACAGTGAGCTTGCACCGGGATAAGCTTTGCTTCATGGTGTAAGTGATTTTCAGGGGCCTTGGAGTGGCATCCAGTTGCGATGCGCAATGCGGTATTTTGGACCCTTTGGAGATTTCCCCATTGTGTGTCACTTAGTCCAGGTGACCATATAGCGGCAGCGTAGTCCATGAGGGTGCGACCTATGGCCTTGCAGGTGGTCAAGATGGTCTCTTTATCTTTGCCACAGGTACTACCTGCAAGCACTTTGAGAATTTTGTTTCTTTTGCCCACATTCCCTGCTACTACCTCAGCGTGTTTACAGAAGTAAAGTAAATTATCAAATGTTACACCCAGGATTTTGGGGTTTTGGTCTGTCCGCTGATGTGTGTATTTAGTTGCGCGATAACGTCTTTAGTCCACGATGTAAGAATGGTGGCTGAGGACTTAGGGGCAGATAGTTGCAGATTTCTGCCTTCAAAGAAATCTTTAAGGAAAGGGAGGTAACCATTTAGGTCTGACTCTAAGTGTGGGATTTTCCAGCCTGTAGACATGACTGTGCAGTCGTCAGCGTAGGAAATTAAATGCACATTCTCGGGTGGATTGTGGGCCTTCGACACATAGAGGTTTAAAAGCAGTGGGGATAAGACTCCCCCTTGGGGTACCCCCTGCTTGTTCTTTCCTGTGTTGTTAATGGAGCAAGTGGTAACCCTCAAAACCGATTCGATCCAACATTTGACAAACGTAATATTTTGCCCAAAGTTAAATCAAGTTCTGAAATTGACTTTTTCGGTCCACTCCTTTAGGTACCTCCTCCACAACAGTTCAAAACTTTTCGCTAAAATGGTGCGCAGGATAACTCTCGAAGGCAGTAACCGAAAGACATGGATCGTGTTAGAAAATGGGCTACATATCTCAACTCCTTCAGTTTAGGACATCCTCAGGAATCAGTTTGACTTTTCTTGTAACAGGTTGCACTCAAGGCCCCTATTACAATGGTACAAGTTTTTTGAGTGGCAAGTCTATAATTCTTGAGAAAATAACCCGATAGCTGTAAAAAACCACTACGGCTAGCTCGTATAGTGGCTGGTGCTCACGACAACTCTCGAACGGAATACTGCGTTAGTCTACACTTTGCATATCGTAATATGAAATTCGAAGATGGTGCTCATAGGCCCCCTCCTTTCGGTACCTCACCCACATAAGTTCTAAAAAATTCGCTAAAATGATAACCGCAATATATCATAAACGGAGCAACCGATTTGGTCCAAACTTTTTATCTCGAAATATTTTGTCTATACATAGTTTGGCCCTATCGGTCTATTCCTTAGGGTTTAAGTGCGGCTAAGGGTCTGTGCGAGAATCCCTTGGAAATTTTTACCGAAGGTACTTCTAATAGCCCCGTTTACAGTGATATTTTGTTTTACGTGGGCAAATGGTCCTATAGAGAGGAATGACTCCCAAAATAAGACACACTTCCAAAATGGATTATGTCGATACATTCCTTTAGGTACCTCCCACGCAAAAGTTTTGAGATTTTATCTTAATCCATATCTTTATCGGCAAGTTCATAAGCCAAAAATTCTAAAGACATCTAAATACAGACGTTTTTTGGAAAAAAGGTGTTTCAATTCACAAAGGCTGAGGGTATACCTCTGTCGGCAAAGCCGACTGATACTTGTTTACTTATAAGTCTATTCAAGGGTGCAAGTCTTAAATCCCGAACAAAGGCCATGGAGGTTCTCCACGAGTAGACAACATTACATCTGTCACAGTGTTTCCTATTTATTGAGGGCTTCGTGACCATCATAATGCCCCACATGAAATTGACCCTATGGCCACTGAAAGTTGGGCTTGCCCACAAAAAACCTTACATCATTGTAATTGAGATACCCGAAAATGTTGTCCGCTATAACCCATCATCAAACCCGATTTAAGTTTGAGAGAAATATTACCAATTTCAGTTACTTATTTCAATTGCTATTGTACCCACTAGCCATATTAGGGGTAGTTTACACTATATGTAAATGTCATATGACATGAAATTTTCCATCATTATATAGTCGCTAATATGTGCAATATTGGGGATTTTCCTTACGTCATTTACTTTGTGCGTCCACACCAGCAAAAATGTAATAAAATTACGTCTCCACATTGCCTGCGTGGGTAGATATGGAATGTTTTTATTTCGTGTCATATGACATTTACATATAGTGTAAACTGCCCCTTAGTTAGCCGCCGTAGAATTTTTCTACATGTCCGTATGTTCGTTTTCCAACATAATCTGACTTTGGCTCTATATTTAGGTCTTGGCTGCCGCATCTTGGCTGCCGCAATGGGTTGCAACCACATAGCTTCTGGAGTTAACAGGCGAGCAAGTACTGAAACAAGAGCGTGGCATTTTGTTGCCGCACTGGAAGACTATTTGTCTCCTCGTGTAGATGGTCCTCTTATGACATGAGGAGGCACTCTTTTGCCGTTCTCAAGACGGTGTTCTGAAAGGTTTGAATATCATCGAACATTTTTATTCTCGGACCACTCTGCCGCCGCATAGCTTACCACAATACAGCCTATTGCGTTATATGTGGTCAACAAGGTTTCTTTATGTGCACCCCCAAGTAATGTCGGCTATTGACTTGGAGATCATATCCTACATCTCAGCTTGTTGCAGATGGTTGTGAAAAGTGCAGACAACGTGAAAATACTTTCGAATGCGACCCCTACAATCTTTGGGATAGTTAGTTGTGGGAATTCTGTTACCATTGAACAGGACATTTAGTTCTGAGCTCATCTCCGCAATCAATGTAGTGAACAGTGTGGCAGTAGGCTTAATGACGGATATTTGCCTATTCGTAGCGCGGATAAGATCCTTTCAATAGAAGTTTTGACTTTTACGCAAATATCGTATAATCATCCGCAAATGTACTGATTTCAATGCTGTCTGGAGGTGGTGGAAGAAATTCCCTGTCTCACACTATGCGGTTTGAACTGTTTGTTGCTAAATTCCGATAATTAAACATTTCAAACTTGAACGGAGGGTAGTCTGCATGATGTCCTCAAACAGCGAGGAGTGCTTGACAGTGTTAAAGACTTTTGGTGTCGCTCCTCAACAAATATGTGTGGAGATGGTGTGCAGCGATGTTGTTGTACTGTGCTGCTTACAGAACTTATGTTGATGATGGGCAACTGAATAGCTACCTCTGACATTGGAGACATTGGAGTCTAAAGAGTATTTGCTAATGATTGTTAAAGCAAAATAGATCTGTACGATCAAACCTAACTTGGCTTCCTTACCTGGCTGCCGTAATGGGACCATCATAGCCATTTTTCACACTTCGGCCACGATGTCGGTGACCAGCGACAGGTTCAGTAGTGAGATTCTCTAACTCATTTTTTGAGTTAATGACAAAAATCGGCAAAATAAAAACGCAAATTTATGAACGTAAAGTTGAAATAAAAGTTGACAACACTGTTGCTATAGGTAGAACTTAACGACTACTTTTTATTCGTCGCAAATTTACCGAAAAATATTGTTCATTACCGAATTTATAAGCATTTTAATTTTACCGATTTTTGTCGGTAACTCGAAGAATGTGTTAGAGAATCGCACTACAGAGCTTTGGTGAGATACTCAACTCCCGGCTCATCCAGCTATTCCCGCATTATCATGGAGATTCCGTCGTTAGCCACTGGCCCTTTGGGTGGTTAGCGTTCTTAATGGCATTTGCAACATCATTTATTGCACATTATTATGGATTCTCCTCGGTAGGAGGAGATCTAATTGTCGATTAAAATAATTTGCTCACCTCTTCGATGGGTTGCCAAGGGAAGACATTTGTCATTGTCTATGTTATGTTTGACGAAATGTGTCAGTCTCCGCTATTTTGGTAGGTACGTCCTTATTGACCTTGCAAAATGTACAGTTATACCCGATACCCCTCTGGTCATTACCTAGGAACAGAATGTCACCACTCAAGACTTAATTAAAGGTCTCCTAAAACCAGTCGGTTTTGACCTTGCAAAAGCTGGCTAATGTTGGGACTACAATCTGAAGTGAAGCTATTTATCAGTGGGGCGCTTTACCTCCACTTTTACTCGAAATTTCTATACCTGATTGCCAGGTCAGGCCCCAGCAAGATAGGTATGTATAGAACAAATTGGTGCAACAGGAAAGCTAGCACTTCAGCTCAATTTTTCTGGTGCGATCTTTCCTCAGTACGTTGTAACGATCACAACGCTGTAGGCTTCATTTTTTATTGAGATTGATATACTGCACTGCCCCTACCATGATATTCTTCCGATTCATAAAGTCCACTATTGCTCAATCTTAGCCCGGAGTCCGTTGAAAAAGGATGCAGGGATTGGAACAGCAACGACCGATGCGACCGAAGTGTTGCGTGGTTCTCGAATTCTGAAGACCACAACTCAGTGGAGGCTGTGCTCACGCAACATGGCTCACATAGTTTTTGTCGTAGTCCCTCACGAGGACGAGTCAGAAGCAACCCCTGAGATATACCCATTTACGGCATCTATTGGATCTCACTGCAGCTTAAGTGTGGTGGATGAGGATGTCACATCCATCCAAGCATATCCATATTGGTCCTCTGTTATCCTCCGACCCGGAATGGACCATGAGAATACGTAGTAGGCATCCCGAAAAGTCTGCTTCCAACACAGAAAGCCGATACAAACACAAACGCATGTACACGGAGGTTGCAGTTGTTAGCCGGAACACGGATTTTGTATAATTCCAGGTCAATTCGATGACGATGAACCCGCCGCTATAGTACTGTCTATTCATAGCTTGAGGTAGTCGTGTCACTTTTAACCTCATTGCCCTTACCTCTCGTTCTGTTTGTTCGTTGTTCGCTAGTATTTCTTTCAGGGCTGACATAGCTTCTTTAACATCACACCGAGCATTACAGAGTTGCTTTTTAAGAGTCCTGTTTATACGATATCATGGCGTCTACCATTGCCTTGACATCAGCTTCCATTTTCTTTCTGATCGCCACCGCAGCTTTACGTTACACGCGCTTATTTTCCAATTCAGATGCGAACGCATCCACATGTCTCCTCAGACCACTGTCCTAATTTTTGACCTCCACATATTTATCCTAAAGGACAAGTATCATCTCAAATTGAGTGCGCACCGTAGCTTCAAGTCTTGCTTTAGCCACTGCAGCTTTCTACCAGTGAATTTGAAAAGTATTAATCATGGACCTCCATTTCGCCCTTCTTTGTCCAACTCCTGTTGCCGTTCCAACCTCCTTCGCATTACAGGATCCTTTCGTTTTCTCACTTTTCTTAGTAAGCAATTTGAGCATTTTCTTGTTAACAATTTTATTGTCTGCTGGCAACTTCGATGCTGCAGACCGTTGACTTTCAGCGAAGTCATATGTATATTCATGCTACTATTTAGACCGGGTTGCATTAAACTCCTCAATTGTCTAGTTGATGAGACCAAGAAGACTCTCTATTTCATCCTTGATTTTTGCTGACGTCTCATTCTGACGCAGTATGGTTGAATATCCTCTCCATTAAGGACAATATCCACACTTGGGTGAACATTTGTAAGACTTAATATCCTTTCCAGCGTTCTTGGTTTCAACCACTGATCCGGCTCGACGGACCGAAGTTCCAGTTCTCTACGTAAAAAAGTGGTCATATGTTCCTTCATAGAAGTTCGTAAGATATTTATTTGGTTTGGCTTGTTAAACAATTTGGCCCTTATCGGAATCGTTGCTAATCTTTCATCTACCAGAATGAATCTGGAGAGGAGCCTGCGGTTAACTAGAGCCCCACAGCCAAACACATGTTACTCTTTTCGGAACTCACGACTTTTCCACCTCTTCAAAATCCACAAAAAGAGTGCATATATAAATGCTGAGGGTATAGAAAACATTGAACACGAGGGGTTCAATGTTTTCTATACCCTCAGCATTTATGCTTTCGAGGGTAAATCCGCCAATTTGGTGTCGATTTAGCCATGTCCGTCCGTCTGTCTGGCTGGAGCGCAGATAACTCTTGAATAGATTAACCGATTTGGTCCAAAATTTGGCTTTCCTAATATTTCGACCAAACTTAGTTTATGTTCGAAGATGGGTCTATGGGTCCACTAACTCGGGTACCCACAAAAGTTCAATTTTGTTCTCTGGCAGGGATTAACCGATTTGGTCCATACTTTGTACATCGTAATATTTCTACCTGACAGTTCGGTTCACTCCTTCGGGTACCTCTCACACAAAATTTCGGAAAAGTGCAGTTTAAAACCGCCTCTCGAATCGTTTTGATTTTGTAACAACTTGTATTCGCTGCCCCCATTACGACGGTACAAGATTTTTTAAAGGGCATTCTGACAAAATGGCCCGAAAACTGTAAAAACCCGCTAATGGATAAAGGATAAACCAATTCGATCCAAAATTTTGCAGTCGTACGTACTAACCGATTTGGTCCATATTTACAAATCCTGATATTTTTAGGCACATAAATCAAGTTATAATATGGACTATATTCGGGTACTTCCCACACAAAATTTCGGAAAAGTGCAGTTTAGGACCTCCTCTCGAATCGGTTTGATTTTTCTTACAACAGGTTGCACTCAAGGTCCCTACTACGATAATACAAGTTTTTTTGAGTTCAGAATATTACCCGATAGCTGTAAAAAACCCCTACGGCCAGCACGTAGTGGCTGGTGCGTACGACAACTCTCGAACCAAATACCGCATTGGTTCACACTTTGCATTTCATAATATTTCTTCAAATAAATAGATAACATTCGAAGGTGGTGCTTATAGGTCCACTTCTTCCGGTACCTCACCCACAAAAGTTCTAAAATATTACCTAAAATTGTACGCAGGATATCTCATAAACGGAGTAAATCGATTTAGTCCAAACTTTGTGTCTCGAAATATTGTGTCCAAACTTAGTTTATGTTCAAAAGTGGGCCCCTAACGGTCCACTGCTTGGGGTTCCACCGACACAAATGTTCAACATTTTTGTTTAAGTGCGGTTAAAAGTCTGTCTGCCCCTAACGGTCCACTGCTTGGTGTTCCACCGACACAAATGTTCCACATTTTTGTTTAAGTGCGTTTAAAAGTCTGTTCGAAGATCCTTTGGACTTTTTTTACAGCGATAATACGTTTTTTGAGGGCAAGTCCATGTTTCCTGATATAATGGTCCAAAAGTCTAAATGGTGATCTAAATAACTGGTGGGCGCGATAGCTATCGAGAGGAATGTCTTCTAAAACCCACTTCCAAAATGGACTATGGTCCATTCCATTTAGGTACCTCCCCCGCAATACCTTTGAGCTTTAACATAAATCCATATTTTTGTCGGCAAGTTCATACGCCTACAATTCTGAAAACCCTCTAAATACATAAGTTTTTTGGGAAAGAAGTGTTTCAATTCCCTCAGATTGAGGACAAATCTCTGTCGTCAAAGCCAACTAATACTTTTTTACTTATCCAATCTGTTTGTCCAAGATCCACAAAATATGTGGGAACTCATCTAACACCCATCTAAACCAAAGTACATACCCCAATTGTCAATTGTTAACTTTTTGTTAATTACTTTTCAGATATTTACATACAAGTCAATAAATATGTAATGAAACCATTGGAAGAATATATGCTGTTTACAAAGTCTGGAGCAGATAATATTACAGTCATTAATCCACAGGGTGTACGCAGTGCCCAATGTGTGGCCAAATTCGATATAACCGAACAGCCATCACAGGAGCCAATGGTCAATGTCAGTATGGTAAGTACACACAATTACACATAGCAATGTCAAGTTGTTATGATATTTAGAATAGCTTAACAGAAGTCCAACTTCCGTTATCTCTTCTTCTTGCAAAACTTGAAATTGCATAACTGCAAATTGTTGTGCGGGTCTCATGTCATGACAAATGTTATCCAAATATTTACTTATTCATATTCCTCCATTGAATGCTATACAAATATGAACAGCAGCTCAACATTTCAATTTCTTCAATTTTAATTATTTTCCCCTTTCTTTTCCTCTTCCTTTCTCTGCATCAACAGAGTGCCGATAACTGGGTGGAGGAACCACCGCAACGTATACCCTACATAGCCAAATACTTTTATGATGTCTCAACAAAAGAGGATTCCACACAAGTGGTTTTCATAACGCTCACCTCCCTGTTTGTCATTATTGTCATTTGCTGTCTCATTGAGGTCTACCGCAGTCATTTGGCCTACAAAAGACGCATCGAACGTGAAACGGATGAAGACATTATCTGGTCAAAGGAGCAAGCAACCAAGATGCACGAAAGTCCTGGTGTGGGTGGACAGCCATATGTATACAAAGCCGTAAGTATTGTTTGTAAGTGTGTGCGTGTGTGTGTGTGCTTTGTGGACAATATCATGCCCATATGTGGTGTTCTTAACCCCAAGAACATGATGGACATGTTTGTCTTAAATACTTTCCTTTTATTGGGATTCATTTTCGTTAATTGATTTTCATTGTTTTTTTTTCGTTCTTTTACTTTTGTCGTCATTTTACCTTAACGGACATTATCTATTATTACAGCTGCCGGTGGACGATAAGAAACCTGGTAATGGTGCACCACTGGTGGGTATTTTGAAAAATGGTAGTATCAAGAGAAATGGTGAACTAGCCCTACAGCCACTCGATACACGCATTGTGGAAGAAGATGAAGAAGAAGTCGAAGACAAGGCGGCACAAAAAGATGGGCAAGAAACACAAATTGAAATAAATGAAAAAGAGGATCTGAAAGAAAGTGAGGAAGGCAATAAGGCAGCTGCTGCTAGTGATGACAGTCCACAATCGACAAAAGAGCCCACCACCACCACCACCACAACCGCAACCAAAGACCTAGAAAGTATTGAGCAAACCGATAAAACAGAAGAAAAAGAAGAAGGTAATGAAACAAAACGGACTACTTAATGTTTTATGCAACCAAAGTGCACATTGTATTGACCTTATCGATAGGATTACCTCGAAGTGTTTAGTTTCTTCTCAATGTGGATGGTTTGTCTATCCAGAAAGTGGACAACTTATTGTACATGGTGGATAATTTATCCTGAATGGTACAACATTTATCCACAAAGTGTATGACTTATCCTAAATGATGGACAGTTTATCTTGACCGGTGCATAATTTATACGCAAGGTGTATAACTTATACTAAATGTTAAATAATTTATACGAAAGGCGTACAATTTATCCTGCATGGTGGATAATTTATCCTAAATGGTAGATAATTTATCCCCAAGGCGGATAATTTATCCTAAATGGTGGACAATTTAATCACAAGGCGGATAACTTATCATGAATGGCGCATAATTTATCCGGAACGTTGGATTATTTATCCACAAGGTGTATAACTAATCCTGAATGGTGGATGATTTATCCGCAAGGTGTACAACTTGCCCTACATGGTGAATAATTTATCCTGAATGGTAGATAATTTATCCACAAGGCGGATAACTTATCCTAAATGGTGTGTAATTTATCCGCACAGTGAATAACTTATCCTGAATGGTAGACAATTTATCCTATACGGTGGATAATTTATCCGCAAGGTGTATAACTTGTCCTGAATGGTGGATAATTTATCCTGAACGGTAGATCATTTATCCACAAGGCGGATAACTTATCCTAAATGGTGGGTAATTTTTCCACAAGGTGGATAACATATTCTGAATGGTGGATAATTTATCCGGAACATTGGATAACTTTTCCGCATGCTGTAATACTTATCCCAAGTGGTTGATAATTCATTCACAAGGTAGACAACATATCCTGAATTCTGATGGGCGAATACATTATCCACAAGGTGCATAATTTATCCTGAATGTTGGATAATTTATCCTGAACGTTGGATAATTTTTTTCACACGCTGAGTAGCTTATTATAAATGGTGGATAATTTATCCGCAAGGTGTATAACTTGTCCTGAATGGTGGATAATTTATCCTGAACGGTAGATCATTTATCCACAAGGCGGATAACTTATCCTAAATGGTGGGTAATTTTTCCACAAGGTGGATAAAATATTCTGAATGGTGGATAATTTATCCGGAACATTGGATAACTTTTCCGCATGCTGTAATACTTATCCCAAGTGGTTGATAATTCATCCACAAGGTAGACAACTTATCCTGAATCCTTAAGGTTGGATACATTATCCGCAAGGTGTACAATTAATCCTGAATGTTGGATAATTTATCCTGAACGGTGGATAAATTTTTCACACGCTGAGTAACTTATCATAAATAATGGATAATTTATCCGCAAGGTGTATAACTTATCCTGAATGGTGGATAATTTATCCACAAGGTAGACAACTTATCCTGAATACTGATGGGTGGATACATTATCCACAAGGTGTATAATTTATCCTGAATGTTGGATAATTTATCCTGAACGGTGGATAATTTTTTCACACGCTGAGTAAATTATCATAAATGGTGGATAATTTATCCGCAAGGTGCATAACTTATCCTGAATGGTGGATAATTTATCCTGAACGGTAGATCATTTATCCACAAGGCGGATAACTTATCCTAAATGGTGGGTAATTTTTCCACAAGGTGGATAACATATTCTGAATGGTGGATAATTTATCCGGAACATTGGATAACTTTTTCGCATGCTGTAATACTTATCCCAAGTGGTTGATAATTCATCCACAAGGTAGACAACTTATCCTGAATGCTTAAGGGTGGATACATTATCCGCAAGGTGTATAATATATCCTGAATGTTGGATAATTTATCCTGAACGGTGGATAATTTTTTCACACGCTGAGTAACTTATCATAAATGGTGGATAATTTATCCGCAAGGTGTATAACTTATCCTGAATGGTGGTAATTTATCCACAAAGTAGACAACTTATCCTGAATACTGATGGGTGGATACATTATCCACAAGGTGTATAATTTATCCTGAATGTTGGATAATTTATCCTGAACGGTGGATAATTTTTTCACACGCTGAGTAACTTATCATAAATGGTGGATAATTTATCCGCAAGGTGTATAACTTATCCTGAATGGTGGATAATTTATCCACAAGGTAGACAACTTATCCTGAATACTGATGGGTGGATACATTATCCACAAGGTGTATAATTTATCCTGAATGGTGGATAATTTATCCTGAACGGTAGATCATTTATCCACAAGGTGGATAACTTATCATGAATGGCGAATAATTTATCCGCAAGGAGTAAAAGTTATCCAAATTGATGGATAACTTATCTACAAGATAGACAACTTATCCGGAATGGTGGAAAATTTATCCTGAAGAGTGGATAAATTACCCGCACATATCCTGATCGGTGGATAATTTATTCGCACGCTAAATAACTTATCATAAATGGTTGATAATTTATCCGCAAGGTTTACAACTTATGGTGAATGGTGGATAATTTATCCTGAATGGTAGATCATTTATCACCAACGTTCAGGTAAATTTCCCCCTTTTGATAAGCTCTAAATATCAAGAGGGGGGAAATTTACCTGAACGGTCGATAATTTACCGCGGACAATTTTTCCCGCAAGGTGTATACTTTATCCTATGTGGTGGATAATTTATCCAAAAGGTAGATACTTTTAATGAACGGTGGAAAATTTATCTTGAATGGTGGAAAATTTATCCTGAACGGTGTATAACATATCCTGCATGTCCACCATTTAGGATAAGTTATCCGTCTTGTGGATAAATAATCTACAATTCAGGATAAATTTATCTAAATGGTGGATATGCAGGATAAGTTATACACATATTAGTTAAACACCTTTTGGGATAAATTATCCACCAGTTATGTTAAATAATACACCTAGGGGATAAATTATCCACCTTTCAGGATAAGTTATTCGCCTTGTAGATAAATTAACCACCACTCAGGATAAGTTATCCACCGTGTGGATAAATTATACACCGTTCAGGATAAATTATCAACCATGTAATATAAGTTATATCCCTTGTGGATAAATTATCAACAATTTAGGATAACCTTGCGGATAAATTATCAACCGTTCAGGAAAAATTGTCCACCATTTAGGATAAATTATCCACCTTGCAGATAAATTATCCACCATTTATCATTTATTTAACCAAACTGATGGATAATTTATCCACAAGGTGTTTAATAATAAATGGTGGACAATTTATCCACAAGGTGGGTAATTTATCCTGAATATCAGACCATTTACCCATATGATGGATAACTTAACCTAAATTGGGAATAATTTATGGTGGATAACTTATCCTAAATAGTGGATAATTTATGGTGGATAACTTATCCTAAATAGTGGATAATTTATTCACAAAGTGGATAACTTATCCTAACAGGTGGATAATTCATCCACAATGTAGATAACGTATACTAAATTGTGGATAATTTATTCACAAGGTGGATAATTTATCCTGAATGGTAGATAATTTTCGACAAGATGGATAGCGTTTCCTGAGTGGTGGATAACTTATCCTGAATGGTGAATAATTTATCCACAAGGTGTACAACTTATCCAAAATTATGGATTATTCAAAAGGTGGATATCTTATATTGAGTGGTGGATAATTTATCCACAGGGTGAATAATTTATCATAAATGGAGGAAAATTTATCTCAAGTGGTGGGTAAATTATCCCGAATTGTGGATAATTTATTCTGAATGGTGGGTATCTTATCTTATCCTAACTGGTGGATAATTTATTTATTCACAAGGTGGATAACTTGTATTGAGTGGTGGATAATATATCCTGAACGGTGGATAATTTATTCACAAACTCTATAGCTTAGCATAAATTGTGGCTAATTTATCCACAAGGTGGATAACTTATCCTGCATTTTGGATAACTTATCCTAAATGGTGGATAATTATAACTTTTTCTAAATAGTGTAAAATATATTCATTACTGAAGATATTTAATCCACAAGTTGGATAAATTATCCGCAAAATCTATAACTTTTTCTTCATTGTTCATGTTTTATCCACAAAGAAACCCATGACAAACTTTTACCTCAAAAAAGGATAATTTTTATTTTATTGAAACCTTTGTATTGTTATAACCTAAGTTAAGCTAATTTGTTCTCCTTTTGCAGATCTCCCTAAAACCACAACAAGTTCCACACCAACGACCACTACAACCTCACCACAACCGGAGGATACTTTAGCAAATAAAACAGCAACAACAACAACGCCAAAGGACGATAGCAATATGCGAACGGGTGTTAGTCCAAACGTTAGCACCCCACCACAAACAACAACAACAACAAACGAATCAATTCAAGAAAATGGTCTAAAAACTTCGTCATCGACTTCAACATTAGATCAGTCAACGGTAAGTATTGCAACAAGTTATGTTTCGTCTAACGAAGATATACCATATCGAAGATTGGCTCCCATATGCACCATAAGTGAGACATCTCTTTATTTTGAATGAGAATGCAAACTAAAACAACAACAACAACAACAACAAAACAAATAACATTACAACTCTAACAACGACAACGGTGACAAACAACAACAACTACTTCTACTAAACAATGCAATGCAACAGCAAATGAAACCTGCAATTGCAACAAAATCCAAAATCCACCATTACAGTGGAATCCACAAAACTATAACATTAACTCACACACACACACATGCACACACTAATCTTATTCAAATGTTGTATTTTAATGTATGTTTGTTTAAATAGATATCCATCCTTGTAGTTTTTTTTTGTTTTTATTGTCCTTATTTCCTGATGTTCTTTTTTGTATTTTTGTTTTCAAGTAAATCCATTTATTGTTTGATGCATGTTTTTTTCAATTTATTTCCGTTTAAATTAAGTTTTTGTGTAAATAGACATATAGAGAATTTTACATTAAAATTTATGCATGAATTTTTAATATAAATATTTTAATTTTAAACATTTTTTTTAATTTTTATAAAATGGTATTTTAATTTATGCAGAAAAATAGTATCTCTATATCCACAAAAAAAAGTAAAGAGTTTTTTCTAAGAACCCCATGTACATATACAGTGTCTCACTAATGTCTTCGTACACTTGGTAATAAGGTTTTTTATTAGTGCAAATTTTGCAGTGAGAAAATGTTGGACTTGTCTTTCGTAGTGTAAATTAAATCTGAAATTTTGGAGATTTTTCGAATGTTATGTGTTGTTGAATGTTATTCAGTTATATAGTTGGGATTCATCTGTGTCCAGATTCAAAAATTCTAAAACCTAGATTGGCTGCCATAAAAAATCGGGAGGGAGATAGGTGAGTGGGTTTAGCTGGATATTAAAAAAATGCAGCGTATCAGTGGCTCCAGTCAACATTCAGGGCATGGTTTGGGTATCGTGCTGTCAATTTGGGTCCAATCCCAATTAAGATTGGGGTTGGCGTTCCTCTACTTCGATGCTGCACACTACACCTTTTTCATATGTAACTCAAAACATTCCAGTAGTAATTTGATTATTCTACACCTTTTTCAGATGTAATTCGAATAATTCGAGAATTCTATATGTTATTCGTAACATTTTATTTGTAATTCGAGAATTAAATTTGTAATTTTAAACATTTCAATTGTAATTCGAATTATTCCATTTGTAATTTGCATTTATCCTTTTATAATTCGAATTATTCCATTTGTAATTCAAATTATTTTATTTGTAATTCCAATTATTTTATTTGTAATTCGAATTGTTGTATTTTTAATTCGAATTACTCAATTTGTAATTCGACTTATACCATTTGTAATTCGATTTTTTTATTTGCAATTTGCAATTCTATTTGTAATTCGAATTATTCCATTTGTAATTCAAATTAATTTATTTGTAATTCGAATTATTTTATTTGTAATTCGAATTCTTGTATTTTTAATTCGAATTACTCAATTTGTAATTCGACTTATACCATTTGTAATTCGATTTTTTTATTTGCAATTTGCAATTCTATTTGTAATTCGAATTACTCAATTTGTAATTCGAAACATTTCATTTGTAATTCGATTTTTTTTTCAATATTTAAATGGAATAATTCGAATTACAAAAAGAATAATTCGAATTACAAAGGGAATAATTCGAATTATAAATGGATAATTTGAATTACAAATGGTATAATTCGAATTACAAATCGAATTTTCGAATAACAATTAAATTGTTTCGAATTACAAAAGGAATAATCGAATTACAATTAAGATGTTTCGAAATACAACCGGAATGTTTCGAATTACATCCCAAAAAGGTGTATTTGAAATTCGTAACATTTTATTTGTAATTCGAGAATTCCATTTGTAATTCGAATTATTCTATTTGTAGTTCGAATTATTCCATGCAATTCGAATTATTCTGTTTGTAATTCGAATTATTCTTTTTGTATTTCGAATTATTTTATTTGTAATTGAATTTTTCCATTTGAGATTCGAATTATTCTGTTTGAAATACGAACCAAAAAATACAAAATTTTTGGTTCCATTGGTTTTATTTTCGATTTTTCGAAATACAAATAAAATGTTTCGAATTACAAATACACCTTTCTAACAAGTAATTCGAATTATTTTAATTGTAATTCGAGAATTCTATTTTTAATTCGTAACATTTCATTTGTAATTGGAATTATTACATTTGTAATTTGAATTATTACATTTGTAATTCGAATTATTTTATTTGTAATTACACCTTTTTCAGATGTAATTCGAATCATTTTAGTTGTAATTCGTGAATTCCATTTGTAATTCGTAACATTTTATTCGTAATTCGAGAATTCAAATCATAATTCGAAACATTTCAATTGTAATTCGAATTATTCCATTTTTAATTCGAAATATTCTATTTGTAATTCGAATTATTCCATTTGAAATTCGAATTATTCTACTTTTAATTCGAATTATTCTATTTTTATTTCGAATTATTCTATTAGTAATTCGAATTATTTTATTTGTAATTCGAAGTATTTCATTTGTAATTCGAATTATTCCATTTGAAATTCGAATTATTTCATTTGTAATTCGAATTATTCCATTTGTAATTCGAATGATTTCATTTGTAATTTCAAATAAAATAATTCGAATTACAAATGGAATAATTCGAATTACAAATGGAATAATTCGAATTTCAAAAGGAATAATTCGAATTACAATTGGAAAAAATTCAAACTACAAATAAAATAATTCGAATTACAAATGGAATAATTCGAATTACAAATGGAATAATTCGAATTTCAAAAGGAATAATTCGAAATACAATTGGAAAAAATTCAAACTACAAATAAAATAATTCGAATTACAAATCGAATAACTCGAATTATAAATGGAATAATTGGAATTACAATTGGAATTCTTGAATTAAAAATAAAATGTTACGAATTACAAATATAATAAACGAATAACAAATGAAATGTTACTAGAATGTTTCGAATTACATGTGAAAAAGGTGTAGAATTATTCTTTTGTAATTTGAATTATTCCATTTGTAGTTCGAATTATTCCATGCAATTCGAATTATTCTGTTTGTAATTTGAATTATTCCATTTGTAATTCGAATTATTCCATTTGTAATTCGAATTATTTTATTTGAAATTCGAATTATTCCATTTGTACTTCGAATCATTTTATTTGTAATTCGAAAAGTCAGAAATAAAATCAATACAAAAAATATTTTGTATTTTTTGTTTCGAATTAGAAATAAAATGGTACCAATTACAAATTGAATAATTCGAATTACAAATGGAATTGTTCAAATTTCAAATAAAATAATTTCAAAATGGAGTAATTCGAATTTCAAATGGAATAATTCAAATTACAAATAGAATAATTCAAAGTACAAATGGAATAATTCGAATTACAAATGGAATTCTCGAATTAAAAATGAAATGTTACGAATTACAACTCAAATGTTTTGAATTACAGGTGAAAAGGTCTAGAATAATTTAAATTTTAAATTGAATAATTCCAATTACAAATAAAACAATGCCAATTACAAAAACAATAATACGAATTACAAATAGAATAATTCGAATTTCAAATGGAATAATTCCAATTACAATTGAAATGTTTCGAATTACCGATGGAATTCTCAAAATTCGAAAGTCAGAAATAAAATCAATACAAAAAATATTTTGTATTTTTTGTTTCGAATTAGAAATAAAATGGTTCCAATTACAAATTGAATAATTCGAATTACAAATGGAATTGTTCAAATTTCAAATAAAATAATTTCAAAATGGAGTAATTCGAATTTCAAAAGGAATAATTCGAAATACAATTGGAAAAAATTCAAACTACAAATAAAATAATTCGAATTACAAATGGAATTCTCGAATTAAAAATGAAATGTTTCGAATTACAACTCAAATGTTTTGAATTACAGGTGAAAAGGTCTAGAATAATTTAAATTTTAAATTGAATAATTCCAATTACAAATAAAACAATGCCAATTACAAAAACAATAATACGAATTTCAAATGGAATAATTAAAATATCAAATGGAATAATTCGAATTACAATTGAAATGTTTCGAATTACCAAAGGAATTCTCGAATCACAAATAAAATGTTACGGATTACAAATGGAATTCTCGAATTACAACTAAAGCAATTCGAATTACATCTGAACAAGTAAAAAAGTATCAGTCGGCTTTGCCGACAGAGATATACCCTCAGCCTATGTAAATTGAAACTTTCATCTACGAACAGATACCGGCCACAAAACCATAATCCTTTTTTACCAACTCTTGTGTATTTAGAGGATTTTCAGAATTGTGTGGCCCTTTTCCGCCATTTAAACTTCCGATCTTTTGGACCACCATGTCAGGAAACATGAACTTGCCCACGAAAAACATAATATCGCTGTAAACAGGACCATAAAGAGAAGTATCGGTATAAATTTCCAAAGGATGTTCGAGCAGATCCTATACTGGACTTAAACAAAAATATTGAACTTAAGGGGGGGGGGGGGGGTGAATGTACACTAAGGAGAAAACAGAGATGAACCGAAATTGTGGAGCGATATTGCCCATATTCGAGCTTAAACTAAGTTTGGAGAAAATATTACGAACGCCAAATTTTTTTACCAAAGCGGTTGATCAGTTCAAGTGCTATAGTGCGCTCCAGCCCCTACACATGGTGTCATAGCAGTTTTTTACACCTTTCGGGTTATTTTCTCAGGAGTATGGACTTGTACCATCGTAATGGTGGCAGCTGTTACAGCAAAAACCAAAGCGATTCGAGAGGAGGTCTTAAACTAAACTTATCCGAAATTTTATGTGGGAGGTACACGAAGTACTGCACCGATAAAGTCCATATTGAAACCGTACCTATGTCTGGTAGAAATTTCACGATGTGGAAAGTATGGTCTAAGTCGGTTACTTCTTTCAAGAGTTATCGTACGCACAATTTTTTCGAATATATTTGAACTTCTGTGGGGGGAAGCACCTGATGGAGTGGACCGATATGACCCATCTTCGAACTTAAACTAAGTTTAGAGAAAACATTACAAAGGCCAAATTTTTTGACCAAATCGGTTGATCAGTTCGAGTGCTATAGTGCGCTCCAGCCAGACAGGCAGTCGGAGGGACATGGCTAAATCGACTCCAAATTGTCTGAAACGGGTTTCGTCCAAATATACTTGGGGTCTAAAACCATTATTTCGATGAGGCACATTTTGTCCGTATGAAAGTGTATGTACCCCCGTTAGCATAAATGGTGAGGGTATAAAAAGGTGTATACCTGTATACTGCCTACTCATCTTTATCAGTGTGAGTGGTATCCAAGCCTGCCGGATAGGCTCGTTGATCTAGAGATTTCCGTTAATTTATTTTAACTTCTCTCTTTCAACATCATGAAGATCGCTCCTGAAAAAGTTTGGGGGGGGGGGGGGGAAGCCTTTCCACAAGTTTGGATCAGGGATGCTCAGGGCATTAACACCCAACCAGGTACTTTTGTTTGAGCCACTGGACAAAACATAATATGAGTACGAGGGTAACTAGCAAACTTTCTGGCCTAAGCAACACGCATTGTCGCCATGAACATTTTCGTCCGATAATTTTTTACAACTTTCGACGTGGATAATCAGTATTTGTCGATGCTACTACTGTATGCTGTGAATGCAGCATTCCAATTAATGATATATTTGTAATTTGCCTCAAACGAAAATCTGATTGAATTTTACTCACAAGCACACACTCACACACCTATGACATCATTTCCCCAAAAATATTTTTATACATAATTAATTAAAAACATAATTTAATTGAAAAGCACAAAAATAAAACAAACGTTTTTCTATTTTTATAAATAAATATTATATAAATATTATATTTGCATATGGATTTAACAATATACATATACATACATATATATGTATGTATGTACCTAGGTATTCTTGTACATCATTACATTTCAACAGAAAAAAAGGATTTTCTCACCCCCAATACCAAATAACACTGTGCAACATTTTTAAAGTAATCTTGTGCAAACAATTTGAACTGAGTATATTTTGAAAGTACAGAAACCCCTAGTTGGGTTTTGTTGTGTCAGATACAGCATGGATTTTATAGCCCCATCTAAACATGGTTAAATAAGGACTTCTTGAAGAAATTAGGGTCTATATCTCTGAAACCAATGCGAATCTTCTTTTGACCTATGAAGCAAATTTGTAGATAAGAGCAAGAATAAAATATTTGTAGAAATAGTGAACTCGGAATTTATATATATATATCTTAAAATTTTATAATACATATATCTACAAATTCCATAATTTGTGCAATGTACATATTTTGCACTATATCTCCAAAACTGTTAAATTTTTCCTAATATTTTTTGGAGAAATATTCGCTGGAATTTAATACACAACTCTTCGGAACATGTCATTGATGCAAAATGCCTCTATAACGTTGTTTTTAGTATAAATATGAGAATAAACTGCCTGTGTGAACAGAGTTTGATAAATAATATAATAATTGTTCCACAAGCATCGCATGCGGGACAAGGGTGACTTCTCTCATATCAATGAGTGCACCCCGATTCATATTAGCTTCACCACTTTTGTAGAGAAGTTTTACATGGCTGAAATACTCAGGAAATGTCGCCAGCATTACTGAGGGGTATTTTGCCACCGTCGAAAATTTTGATGTTGGCCCACGACCTTCAGCGTGCAAGGCGGGTGTGTATACCATCGCACCACGGTGATGTAAAATACCGCTGAAACAACATGAAATAAACATTTTTAAGTTTCAGAATGTTCTGAAGAGTTACAGAAAACATTATTTGGAAGATTTTTGCAAAAGGTTATTTGGTTCAAATCCCAATAGTTCAGCTGATACCGACCAGAAATCCCGAAATTATGTGAAATCTATATAAACAAGTAAGAAAGTATCAGTCGGCTTGGCCGACAGAGTTATATCCTCAGCCTGTCTGCGTATATTGAAACAATTTTTTCCCAAAAAACGTATGTATGTATTAAGAGGGTTTTAAAATTTTTGGGCGTATGAACCGACAAAAATGTTGATTAGATTTAAATAGCAAAATACTTAAAGGAATGGATCGACATGGACCATTATGGAAGTGGATCTCCAGCCACAACATATGGTGCCATAGGGGGTTTTTACACCCTTCGGGATGTTTGCTCAAGAAGTATGGACTTACCCCTAAAAAACGTTTACTATCGTAATTGAGGCAGAGAATGCAAGTTGCTTCAACCAAAATCAAAGTGATTCGATAGCAGGTCTTAAAGTGAACTTATACGAAATTTTGTGTGGGAGGTACCAGATGGAGTGGACAAATATAGTCCAACCAAATCCAAAGTGATTCGATAGCAGGTCTTAAAGTGAACTTATACGAAATTTTGTGTGGGAGGTACCGGATGGAGTGGACAAATATAGTCCATATGTGAACCTGATCTATATCTAGTAGATATATTAGGATGTGTAAAGTATGGACCAATTCGGCCACTCCCTTCAAGAGTTACCGTATGAAAAATTTTTCCGAACATTTTTGAACTTTTGTGGAGGAGGTACCTGAAGCAGTGGACCGATATGGCTTATCTTCAAAATTAAACTAAGTTTGGACAAAATATTACTAAGGCCAAATTTTGGACCGAATCGGCCGATCCGTTCTAGAGTTATCTTGCGCTCCAACCCCTTCACACGGTGTCATAGGGGGTTTTTACACCCTTCGGGCTGTTTGCTCAAGAAGTGTGGATTTGCCCCCGAAAAAACTTTTATCATCGTAATTGAGGCAGCGAATGCAAGTTGCTTCAACAAAAATTAAAGTGATTCGATAGCAGGTCTTAAAGTGAACTTATCCGAAATTTTGTTTGGGAGGTACTGGAAGAAGTGGACAAATATAGTCCATATTTGAACCTGATCTATATCTGGTAGATATATTAGGATATGTAAAGTATGGACCAATTCAGCCACTCCCTTCAAAATTACCGTACGAACAATTTTTCCGAACATTTTTGAAATTTTGTGGGGGAGGTACCTGAAGGAGTGGATCGATATGGCTTATCTTCGAACTTAAACTATCTTTGGACAAAATATTACTAAGGCCAAATTTTGGACCCAATCGGCAGATCCGTTTGAGAATTATCTTGCGCTCCAACCACCTCACACGGTGTCATAGGGGTTTTGTGCAACTTTCAGGCTATTTTCTCAGGAAGTATGGACTTGCCCCTGATGAAACTTGTACCGTTGCATGGGGGGCAGTGAATACAAGTTGCTAAAACAAAAATCAAAGCGATTCGAGAGCAGGTCCTAATCTGAACTTATACGAAATTTTGTGTGGGAGGTACCCGAAGGAGTGGACCGATTGAGTCCATTTTGGAACCTCATCTAAGTTTAGTAAAAATCTCACGATGTGCAAAGTATGGGTCAAATCGGTTACTTCCTTCAAGAGTTATCGTGCACACAAATGTTCCGAACATTTTCGAACTTTTGTGGGGGAGGTACCGGAAGGAGTGGACAGATATAGCCCATCTTTGAACTTAAACTAAGTTTGGACAAAATATTACGAAAGCCAAATTTTGGACCAAATCGGTTCATCCGTTCGAGAGTTATAGTGCGCACCAGCCAACCAGACAGACAGACTGACGGACATTGCTCAATCGACTCCAAATTGTCCGAAACACATTTCGTCCAAACATACTTCGGGTCTAAAACCATTATTTCGATGAGGCACATTTTGCCAGTATGAAAGTGTATATACTCTCGTTAGCATAAATACTGAGGGTATAAAAATATCAGTCAGCTTTGCTGACAGAGATATACCCTCAGCCTATATAAATTGAAACACTTTTTTCTCAAAAAACTTATGTATTTCGGGGGTTTTCAAAATTATGGTCGTATGAACCGACAAAAATTTGGATTAGGATTAAAGTTCAAAAGTGTTGCGGAGGAGGTTCTTAAAGAAATGGACCGACATAGTCCATTATGGAAATGGATTTATTTTGGGAGTCATATCTTTTCGATAGATATTGCGCCCACTAGTCATTTCAGTTTGGACCAGTATGCCAGAAAGCATAGACTAGTCCACGGAAAACATAATATCGCTGTAAACAGGACCACAACGAACAGCATTGGTATTCATTTCCCAAGGGTCTTCAAATCTTCGAACGGACCCTAAACTGCACTTAGACACAAATGTTGAACTTTTGTGGGGGAGGTACCCAAGGAGAGGACCGATATGGGCCATTTTAGAAGGTAAATAGGTTGCCCCGTTCGGGAGATATTGTGCACACCATATTAGTAACATTTTTTAAACATTGGGGGAATGTACCGGAAGTTGGGAACCGGTATTGCGCATCTTCGAACTGAAACTATGTTTGGACAAAATATGACGAAGGACAAATTTTGGACCAAATCGGTTGATCAGTTCGAGAGTTTTCGTGCTCTTCAGTCACTACATATGGTGACATAGAGGGATTCTACACCTTTCGGTCGGATTTCTTAAGAAGTATGGACTTGCCCCTGAAAAAACTTTTACCATCTCATTTGAATCAGCGAATGCAAGTTGCTTTAACAAAACTCAAAGTGATCCGAGAGCACGTTTTAAAGTATAGTTATCCGAAATTTTGTGTGGGAGTTACCCGAAGTTAAGAGAGTTATCTTGCGCTCCAACCACTACACACGCTGTCACAGGGTTTTTCAACTTTCAGGCTATTTTCTCAGGAAGTATAGACTTGCCCCTGATGAAACTTGTACCGTCGTATGGGGGGCAGTGAATATAAGTTGCTACAACAAAAATCAAAGCGATTCGAGGGCAGGCCCTAAACTGAACTTTTCCGAAATTTTGTGTGGGAGGTACCCGAAGGAGTGAACCGATTGAGTCCATATTGAAACCTTATCTATGTCTGGTACACATTTCACGATGTGCAAATTATGGACCAAATCGGTTACTCCCTTCAAGAGTTATCTTGCGCACAAATTTTCCAAACATTTTCGAACTTTTGTGGGGGAGGTACCTGAAGGAGTAGACCGATATGGCCCATCTTCGAACCTAAACTAAGTTTGGACAAAATATTACGATAGCCAAAGTTTGGACCAAATCGACTCATCCGTTTGAGAGTTATCGTGCGCACCAACCAGCCAGACAAACAGACAGACGGACGGACATGGCTAAATTGACTCCATTACCATTATTTTGATGAGGCACATTTTGCCCGTATGAAAGTGTATATTAGGGTTATGACTTTTTTACAACCTCATATCCCTGTATCATAGCGTGATGAGTTTTGCCATAAGATTACATAAAATCTTAATTATAAGGTGATTCGGTGAAAAAACCTCACGCACAAAATGATTTTAAAATTTGAATTTATCAAAATTATGGACAATTTTTTGAAGTCACTGAAAACAGATATATAATTGAAAATAAACTTTAGAGCCACATGAGATAATTAAAATGACATAAAATTTATTTCTCACTAGTTTTCTTCAGTTCTGAGAATCGTAAAAATGTCGTAAACGCTTTTATTCAAAAATATAATTTAAAAAAAAAACAAAAAATTTAAAATTTTTTCAAAGTGAATTTTTTCGCGACTTTTTTAATATTTGAATGAAATAAACGTTATTATAGTTATTAGTAGGCTTATATTTATTCATTCGAGCAACAAAAAATAAATTTTTGAAAAAAAATTTTTTTTCGTTTCATATATTTTTTCAAAAAATTATTTTTTTAAAATCGATTTGTGCGTGAACTTTTTTTATATTTCAAGGGAATAAACGATAGCATAGTGATTAATAGGCAAAAGTTCATTCATCTCTGCTACAGGAAATCATTTTTGAGGAAAAATGTCAAAAAGTCATAACCCTAGTGTATATACCCTTTCTAACCTAAAGGCTGAGGGTATAAAAACATGTAGTTTTAGCCTGGTTTAGGTGAGGCCATAAAATCCAAACTGGATTTCAGTGTTGCATAGTGTAAGTTTTACACTGATTTTAGGTGTTATTTTACTCACACACATAAACAATAAATAAATAATCAACGGCAGTGCCGAATGTAAATCGAATCAAATCTGATTTCATTATTGATTTTTGTCGATTGAATATTCTAAATGAAATATTTATCGTCTAATATTTTACATTGGACAACATGTTATTGTTGTTGTTGTTCCAACTAATTTGCATAAAACAAATTTTGGACATTTATTATAATTATTATTACATCCAGGCATTAGTCAGTCAAAACATAAAATTGACAACAATTTCACAGGACAATTACGTATGAACAAAAATATTATGGAAAATTTTATAATACGGGATTTATTTTGATTTAATATGCAATGTTTTCTTGTTGTAATAAAATCATTTATTTATTATTTTGAGTAAAATTAAATGGATGGCAAACGATTAACTGTATATTTAAAAATTCTCAATAACTAATAATATATTCTGTTAGTAGAAATTAGTTTTATTGAAAATTGTGTGAAGTAGAAAAGAGAAATATTTGTAAATATACAGAATTTAAAATAGTAATAAAAGCAACACCGGCATATGGAGTGGAAGAACACCACTCCTTCATACACCTCCCTCACAAAAATTCAAATAACTAATAATATATTCTGTTAGTAGATATTAGTTTTATTGAAAATTGTGTGAAGTAGAAAAGAGATATATTTATAAATATACAGAATTTTAAGTAGGAAAAAAAAACAATACCGGAAAATGGAGTGGAAGAACACCACTCCATCATACACCTCACGCCACCGACGTAGCCAGGGGGGGGGGGCCCGGGGGGCCCGGGCCCCCCCCGAAATGATTTTCGATCCCATAGGATATTAGCTTATGCTACACATTTTTTTAATTTTTAAATAAAATTTTAAAATGTTTTAAATTTTTCAAGAAACATGTAAAGTATTATTTAACTACATTGGTATATTTATTGTCCAACATATTTGAAAGTATAAAGACTAATGAACACGTTAGGCTTTTTGAGCAATTTTCCGCATAGTTGTCCTTAAAATTTAAGATGTTGTTTAAGCGTTTATTCGTAATTTTAGGCTGACTGCAAGTGTTGCTTAGTTCAGAACAATACTTTGGATTATAAACAACATCTAGAAAAAACATTCTTGCGATTTTTTGTTTTTGAAATTTTTGATAAAAGCAATTCAACAATAAAAGATAAAATCGTTGCTTAATGTTTGTGGTTTTAAATTTGTGTATATAGTTTCTAACACGTTTTTGTAATGAACTATTTTGAACATCATAACAATTACAAATTCTTTATTATGTTCGAAATTTGCAAAAAAAAAAACTATATCAACCATTTATTATGATATAATTCTGTTCCACCGCAGTGTCGCCCATTGAGATTATTTGAAACTGGCCTCTTGCTACAAATTAGTAAATGTCTATTGTACAAAAAAAAAGGATTTTTCTGTCGTATTTTTATGTTTTGTTCGACCTTTCGAATGATAGTAAAATAAAGATTATTGAGGTTAAAGTTTATATTTTATTTATTTTATTTACATTGAATTTCATCTTCAGGGATTTTTCTTTCGATTACTCATTGAATTGTATTTTGGGAAGTTCTTTGCTCTGAATGTCTTCATTAACACAGGTAAATTTTGTTGAAACGCATTTAAGTGCATAGACAGTACAACCCAAATAAAAAAATGGAAAAGTGGGATGTATGCCAACCATCAATAGGCTTCTTTCTCTGTTAGACCCCCATCAAACCCCAAAATTTCGTGAGGATCCGATCAAAATTTCGTAGTGTGATTGCACAAAAATGGAAAAAGGGATGCATTACCGACTATTGCGATATCTCTGTTGTTTGACCACCTATGACAACCTACTTCACATCGTTGTAAAGGTGATATTTTCTACTTTCCTTGCAAGGTTTTGCTTTCGATATACCATATACAGAAGAGAGATATTAACTTTGAAATAAAACGTTGGTCTTTTTTCCAAATATTTTTTTCACATTCCGACCCCTGAATAATATCCGACCATTATCAAAAATCAAAAGGTTTTTTCCTCTCTGGGACCCCCAATAACACCCAAAATTTCGTGACGATCCAATAAAAATTGCGACCTGTAGCGTGATTTCCAAAAAAGTGGAAAAATGGGATGTATTACCGACTATTGCGATATCTCCGTTATTTGGATACCTACGCCAATCTGCTTTACATCATTGTAATGATGGGATTTTTTACTTTCATTGTCAGACTTTGCTTTTGGAAGGTCCGGAACCAAATCTGTGATATTCGTCATTATTATTAAAATCGCAAAAATGAAAAGTTGTGTTCTATTAGCGGCTATTGCGATAACTTCGTTGTTTGACCATCTACGACAACCTACGTAACAAAGGTGATATTTTCTACTTTCATTAGCAGGTTTTGCTTTTGATATACCCCTTTTAGAAGCGGAGATATTCGCTTTGAAATAAAACGTTGACTTTTTTGACCATTCCGACCCCTGAATATTATCCGACCATCACCAAAATCAATAGGCTTCTTTCTCTGTAGGGTCCCCATTAGCCCAAAATTTCGTGACGATCCGATCAAAATTGCGACAAAATAGCGTGATTACAAAAAAATGAAAAAATGGGATGTATTGCCGACTATTGTGATATCTCCGTTATGTGGCCACCTACGCCAACCTACTTTGCATCACTGTAAAGATGGGATTTTCTACTTTCATAGTCAGACTTTGTTTTTGGAAGATCCCCAACCGAAGCTGTGATATTCGTCATTATTATTAAAATCGCAAAAATAAAAAGTTGGGTTCTATTAGCGGCTATCGCGATATATTCGTTGTTTGATCACCTACGAGAACCTACTTTACATCATGGCCAGGTTCTGTTTTTGGTATACATCATATTGAAGCTGAGATATTCCCTTAGGAAAAAAAACGTTGTCTTTTTCTCCAAATAAGTTTTTTGCCCATTACGACACCTAAATATTATCCGACCATCACCAAAATCAATAGGCTTCTTCATCTGTGTGACCCCCATTAACCCTCAAAATTTCGTGACGATCCGCTCAAAATTGCGACCTGTAGCGTGATTTCCAGAAAAGTGGAAAAATGGGATGTATTACCGACTATTGCGATATCTCCGTTATTTGGTCACCTACGCCGACCTACTTTGCATCATTGTAAATATGGGATCTTCTACTTTCATAGCCAGGCTTTGCTTTTGGAAAGTCCCCAACCAAAGCTGTGATATTCGTCATTATAATTAAAATCGCAAAAATGAACATTTGGGTTTTATTTGCGACTATTGTGATATCTTCGTTGTTTGATCACCTACGAGAACCTTCTTTACATCATTAGAAAGGTGATATTTTCTACTTTTATTGTCAGGTTTTGCTTTTGGTATACCCCGTATAGAAGCTGAGATATTCGCTTTGGAAAAAAACGTTGTCTTTTTATCCACATACGTTTTTTGCCCATTCCGACCCCTAAATATTATCCGACCATCACCAAAGTCAATAGGCTTCTTCCCCTCCGAGACCCCCATCAACATCCAAAATTTAGTGACGATCCGATCAAAATTGCGACCTGTAGCGTGATTACAAGGTTTAGATGGACAGACGGACGGACGGACGGACTGACGGACGGACACACATAGCCAGATCGACTCATCTCGTCGAGACATTCATTTTGGTATATATAAGTATGGGTCTACGACCATTATTTCGATGCGTTACAAACTTTTTGGCCAAAACCAACTTATAATACCCTCCCCACATAGTGGTGTAGGGTATAAAACTGGCCTTCGTCAAAGTCTCAACAAGTATTAGCCGGCTTTGCGGACAGGAATATAACCTGAGCCTGTGTGAACTGAAAAGTTTATCTATGGACAGATCGAACAACAGGAGACTGAAGAAAATGTTGAAGCTATGAAAATTCTCTACAAGATTGACCTTTACGGTATTTTCGTATTTTTTACCATTTTTGAGATATTGAAGTTCAAATTGGGACAATGCACTGACTGTATCGCCCCCTTATATAACAATGTCATGAAGGGTGCGCCTTAACTATCTTTTAATAAAAACAGCTTGCACAGAGGAAGTTCTTGTGAATTCTGAAACAACAATGTTCATAGATGAGAAAAATCCAAAAACAAGAAAAAATCGCTGTTGGGATTTTTAAACAAATCGCGGTCAAAATTCACATTTTTAGTTGTTTTTAGGGTTTCACGATTTTGCTTGGAAACCGCAAGTCCAATGGAAATGGAGCTAAAGAAAATGTTGTAGCTGTGAAAATTCTCTACAGGATTGACGTTTATGATTTGTTCTCAGGCTGTACCATTTTTGAGATAAAAAAGCTCAGTTTACATTTGTAGGTTTTTTTGTTAGGGTTTCGCGATTTTGCTTGAATACGGCAAGTCTTATCGGCATGGGACCTGAGAAAATCTTATAGCTGTGAAAAATCTCTACAAGACTGGCTTATGTAATTTTTCCTAGTTTGTACCATTTTTTAGATATACAAGTTTATGTTGGGAAATTGCAGTCATGACATTGTTTTATAAGGAGACGATACAGAATTGAATTGAATTTGAATTGTCCCAATTTCAACTCCTATATCTAAAAATTTGTAAACTATACGAAAATATCATTAAGGTCAATCTTGTAGAGAATTTTGATAGCTACAACATTTTTTTATTCCCATTTTGATTGGACTTGCGCTTTCCAAGCAAAATCGCAAAAACCTAAACAATCCCTAAATGTGCCAACTTGAATCGCGATTTATTTAAAAAGCGCTCGGGCGATTTTTTTGTGATTTTTCTCATCTATGAACATTGTAGTTTCAGAATCCGCAAAAACTTCCCAGGTGTAAGCACCTTCCATTTAAATTTGATTCAAGAGCACTGTGATGAACTTGCCAACAAAATATGGATTTTATCATTGATCACAAGTGTTGCGGAGAAGGTACCTGAAGAAATGGGCCGGACCAACATAGTTTATTTTGGAAGTAGATATTATTTTGGGGGTCATTCCTTTTAAAAGTTATTACGCCCACCAGTCATTTCAGTTCTTCACCAATGTGGTTCATTTTCGAGCTTAAACTAAGTTTGGACCAAATATCACTAAATCCAAAGTTTGGTCCATTCAAGAAAAATCGCACATATCGCTTTAGCTAAAATTCTTGAAATTTGAGGGAAAATACCAGACCGAAAATCACCATCTTCGAACATTATATAAGGCTCGCAGAAATATCGCGATAAACAAAGTTTGGACCAACGCAGTATCCGGTTAGAAAGTTGTCGTGCGCACCAACCACTACACATGATTGCCGTAGGTGTTTTTTACAGCTTTCGGGCCATTTTCTCTGGAAGTATGTACTTGCACCTGAAAAAACTAGTACTGTAGTAATAGGGGACCCGAGAATGCTTGTTGCCAAAACGCAAAGCGTTTCCCGAGAGGTCTTTTTGTTTATTAATTACATATTTTTATGGATTTTTGCTAAAAGAATGTATACATGTATAGAACTTGAATTGGTGCTAGAATTTCATTTTAAAAGAATAAAGGACTGATTGCCAGAGTTTTCCTAGTTCCTAATCAACTTATGAGAAGATCCACGATAGGAAACCAGAATTTCTATAAGAGAAGTCCGACCATTGTTCCGCGATTGGGTGCTAGAATTTCATCATGGATAGACTCACTATTGCTCAGCATTAGCAATCAAGAAAACCCCTATCAATCAAGAAAACCACTATCAGCCTTCAGAAATTCTTTGCGATAAGATCTACGATTGAACACCAAAATATACTTAGGGAAATAACTACAATTGGTTTCTTTATGACAATAACAACGATTGGATTTCCGAAAGTGACCACATTCTGACACGGCAGCGTGATAAAAGACAAAAAAGAAGACATGTATCTCGGCGTTTTTCCTTTATTTATATAACTCCTAAATATACCTGTAAATATAAAAAATACTACTGGATAACGCCATGATATCCGAACGTTCCCTCTGCATAAATCAATTCTCTACTAATCCCATTTTCCTTCCATAAATTGAAGCCGTGATTTTGAAATGTTAAGATATTCCTAAGGTTTTCCGATTGTATACTCTTTCTTTTGGTCTTACCGAAGTGATATCACTGAATTACATAACATTCACTGTAGTTGTGAGTTATTTGATAAATAATACACCCTAAAATATATGTGATTATTAATATATCCATTGTTTTGAATGAACATATATTAACTCTGATATATTGTCAAAAAAAAAAAAAAACAAGGGACATTGGCCTAGAGGTCTTACGACATTTTAATTAAAATATAGTAATGAACATTATTCCATCAGTAATATAAGTCTAAAATAAGGTTTACATCTTTGCTAAATAAGAAATTTTCGCTAACATGAACTTTCAAAATTTTGGTCAGGTGGGCCCCCCCCGAAATGAAATCCTGGCTACGTCCCTGCCTCACGCACATTCTGGTAAAATATATTGAGTATTATGGTTTTCATAAATGTAGACAGTGGAATTATTAGATACCTAACCACAAACGAATTTAAATATTCGCTGGAAACTTCCAAAACCTCTTTGGTATCTGTTCAAAGGACATTTATGTCCACAAGTGCCACAAGTTATTGTGTTTTTTTTTAACTCCGATACATTTTAACTTGTTTTAAATATATTTATACATAAAACTGCATGATATTGTAACCAATAATAAATAAAAGCATGCCGCATCCATTTACATAGCAACATATATGTATGTATGTATATATGAGCATTCCTGCAGAGAACAAACAGCCACTGCAAGTGATTAAATTAAAAACGAAATACTAAAATAAAAAAAAATAAACAAAGAAACAATTTTACAAATTCAAATTAATTAAATCATCAGAGTTCTCTTTGACAACATGCCAACACCCACACACCCATATGCATCCGAACATACATACACACACCAATGCAACGGGATCCCCTGCGCCATGGCAACAATGAATGACAAAATGGAAAATGAACAACATTTGTAGAATAAAACTCCACCCAATACTGATAGAGTGAATCGTAAAGCATCCGTTAAACGACAAGTGTCCTGGGGACCTCCAACGGTGGCGGAGGCCGATGCTGGAACGGTTAAAGTAAAGAAAATCTCAAAACCGAATGGTTACTATAATGCGACTGGTGCTCATGTGAAAACGAATTGATTGCCGGCAATAATTGAAGTGGAGCAACGAATTCCCTTTCATCTTCTCTCTCTCTGCCTCTCGTGTACATGCTGACCTTCCTCAAAGCAATATTAGCAGCTTTAATTTAAAACAATTAAAACCATACAGCATGGCAACAAAATTCCTCAACATTTTTTTTAATTAAGAAACTTTTCAAGTGCTCAACGGACAAATCCACTTGAATGAAGAAAAACAAAAGCAACAACCAGAACAACAACTACTACTAGCCCAATAATGGCAACATCGAAAACGGAAGCGGAAACAACAATGGTCGTCATACTAGCATTAGCAAACAACTAATTAAACAACTAAGATTTTGTTTTTGTGTTTTTTTCTTTGTAAATAAATAAAATACTCACCCCAACCCAATCACATTCTCCCCTCACCCCCCCTTTTAAAACTCCTGTATTCTTGTGATATGATGTGTATTTTTCATTTCGAGTATTTTAAGCTAAAATTAAAACGTTGAAATTTAAACTAAAGACAAAATGTAAAGTAATTTAATAAAATAAAATGTGAAAATAAATTGTGCCTTTATAAAAAAAAAAAATAAGAAAAAACCTCTGTAACATTTTTTGTAATTTTCTCTTTTTGTGATTTCCTTATTTTAATACACATTTTTTGCTCGTCAAAAAACAGCAAATTAAAGAAAATGCAAAGAAAAATAAAAAAAACTCATAAACGATCTGTGTGCTGAGGTTGAAGAGTTAAATATGTCACCCCATTCACACTTGGCCGACATAAAAGCAAAATGCTGCATTACTTTGCTTTATGTTGCAGTCAAGTGTAATTACATGTCACTCAGATGACACAATCAAGCGGGTGGCCAGGCAGGAGGTTATGAATATATGGCATTTTTTAAATTTAACCAACAAAAACTTTACTAGGTGTGGAAAATGAATTGAAATAAACTATATAAAATGTAGAATATAAAATATAAAACATAAAATAAATATAAAATATCAAATATAAAACATAAAATATTAAATATAATATATAAAATTTAAAATATGAAACATAAAATAAAAATAAAAAACATAAAATATAAAATTTTAAAAATAAAATACAAAATATAAATTATATAATATATAATATAAAGTATAAATTTTAAAATATAAAATACAAAATAATAAATATAAATTGTATAATATAAAATATATAGAATAAATTATAAAATATACAATAAAAATATAAAATATAAATTATATAATATAAAATACAAAATATTAAATATAAAATATATAATATTATATATAAAATATTACATATAAAATTTAAATTATAAAATACAAAGTAGAAAACATAAAATACAAAATAAAAATATCTATATATATAAAAGAGCTTAGTGATAAGTGAGTGAGTGAGTGAGTGAGTGACATGTATATCATCGCCCAGACTAAACCGCTGAAGCTAGAAAGCTGAAATTTTGACTGTGGGTAGCTGTCGGTGTGAAGGGGTGAGATAAGGCTGGGTTTTTGGAAATTCGACCTAGAAGGGTACGAAAAGTACTAAATATGGTACTCTTTGTATTAGGCAAACGAGAGGAGCTAGAATTCTGAAATTTGGAATGAGGGTAACTGATGGAGAGTTAGAAAGATGTACCAAAGGGTTTTGGGAAATTCGACCTCTAAGAGTACGAAAAGTACTAAATTTAGTACCAATTGTATATTTTGAACGGATTCAGCGAGAAATTAGGAATTTTGTATGGAAATGAAGGTTGGGAAGTGGTGTTTATAAAAGGAAATGGTTTGTGGAATTCGTACTCATGTGTACGAAAAGTACTAAATGGTACTAAATTTAGTACAATTTGGATTTGGGTGAAAGGATAGAGCTGGAAATCTGAAATTTGTAATTAGGATTACTGACGGAGTATAGAATTGAGATATAGGGTTAGTTTTGGAAATTCGTACTTATGTGTACGAAAAGTACTAAATTTAGTACAACTTGGATTTGGATAAACGGATAGAGCTAGAAACCTGAAATTTGGAATTAAGATTACTGACGGAGTATACGATTGAAGCTGAAAACCTGAAATTTGAAATTTAGATTACAGTCGAAGTAAAATATGGGGGTAGTTTTGGAAATTCATACTTTTGTGTACGAAAACTACTAAATTTGGTAAAATTTGGATTTGCATAGACCTGGAAAACTTAAGTTTGGAATTAAGATTACTGATGGAGTGAAGGACTGAAGGACTGAGGTAGTTTTGGAAATTCGTACTTATGGGTACGAAAAGTACTAAACGGTACTAAATTTGGTACAAATTTGATTTGGGTGAACGGAAGAGCTGGAATCTTGAAATTTTGAATTTATTTACTTTTGGAGTGTAGGATTGAGGTAGTTTTGGAAATTCGTACTTATGTGTACGAAAAGTTGTAAGCGGTGCTAAATTTGGTACAATTTGGATTTGTATGAACGGATAGAGCTGGAATGCTGGAATTAAGATTACTTTTGGAGTGTAGTTTTGGAAATTCGTACTTATGGGTACGGAAAGTAGTAAATGGTACTAAATTTGGTAAAATTTGGATTTGGATAGACCTGGAAACCTGAAATTTGGAATTAAGATTACTGATGGAGTGAAGGACTGAGGTAGTTTTGGAAATTCATACTTATGGGTATGGAAAGTACTACATGGTACTAAATTTGGTACAATTTAGATTTGGGTGAACTATCCGGAATCCTGAAATTTGGAATTAAGATTACTGTTGGACTGTGGGATTAAGTTAGTCTTGGAAATTCGTACCTATGGGTACGGGAAGTACTAAATTTGGTACACTGGTACTAAATTTGGTACAATGGTACTAAATTTTATTTAAATTTAGGTGAACGGACAGAGCTGGAAATTTTGAATTAAGTTTTCTATTGGGGTGTAGGATTGAGCAAGTTTTGGAAATTCATACTTAGGGGGGTACGAAAAGTACTAAATGGAATGGAATCCTGAAATCTGGAATTAAGGTTACTGATGGAGTGAAGGATTGAGGTAGTTTTGGAAAATCATACTTATGGGTACGGAGAGTACTAAATGTACTAAATTTTTTACAATTTGGATTTGGATGAACAGATAGAGCTGGAATGCTGAAATTTATGATTAAGGTTACTTATGGGGTGCAAGATTGAGGTAATTTTTATAAATTCGTACATATGGGTACGGAAAGTATTAAATGGTACTAACTTTGGTATAATTTAGATTGGGGTGAACGAATAGAGCAGAAATCCTGAAATTTGGAATTAAGATTACTGTTGGAGTTTAGAGTTAAGGAAGTTTTGGAAATTCGTACTTATGGGTACGAAAAGTACTAAATGGTACTAAACTTGGTTCAATTTGGATTTGGGTGAACGGAGAGAGCTGGAATCCTGAAATTTAGATTACTGTTGGAGTGCAGGACTGAGATAGTTTTGGAAGTTCGTACTTATGGTTATGAAAAGTACTAAATGGTACTAAATTTGGTTTTGGATGGACGGATAGGGTATAATCCTGAAATTTGGAATTACTGTTCGAGATAGTTATTGAAATTCGTACTTTCGTACGAAAAGTATTATGAATAGAGATGGAATTCGGATATTTGGTATTATAGACCCTCTTGATGTGGAGGGTTGAGATATGGATGTTGTTGTGTACGTACAATAAGTGTACGAAAATTACAAAATGGCACAGAATTTGCAAGTTGTTATTGTGTAAATTAGTAGAGCTGAAAATGGAAATTCGGTATTATGTATACGTATGTACACGAAAAATACTAAATTGCGGTTGGAATTTATTTTTGGATAAAAGGCAGTAGTTTTTTAACTTATACATATTATAAGTACTGAATTTGGTACCAGTTTGGCGTTGCTTAAAGGAATAAAGGTGAAATTTCGAATTATTGTATGAGGGATGGTGTTGGTCTTTAGATAAGGATTTTTTGAAATGCATAGAACTTCTGAAATTAGGCTGAGGGCTGACTTATTGAGAAATACAAAATTTACTAAATGGTATTAAAATTGACATTAGTGTAGCAATGAAGCTGGGATTATACAATTAGTGTGTGAAAAGTACAAAATTGCAATACGAACAAAACGTGTACGAACAGTACTTGAAAGAAATTATATATCTATTCAAATAGGTATTAGTACATAAAAATTTTCAGTGTTCACCATATTAAATATTGTTTATTTGAATATTATTTTTTTCCGCATACGAAGTAGCGGGCATTTTGCTAGTATATTATAAAATATAAATTTTAAAATAGGAAATACAAAATAATAAATATAAAATATATTATGTAAAATATATATTATATAAAATAAAATTTAAAATATTAAATATTAAATATAAAATATGAAGTATTAAATTCAAAATAAAAAATATAAAAATATAAAATTTAAAAAACAAAATATAAAATATAATATATAAAAAATATAATGAAAATATTTAAAAATAAAGCATTTTTCGTTATTTTCTTAATTTTCTAAATCACCAGAAAATCTTTCTTCTTCTTTATTTGCAAATTCGGTATTCGAATATAAGCGACCATACAATTGTAGCATATTTCATTGCAATTACATAGATTACAAATGTGATATTTTTTTTCATGACATTTATAAATCTTTAATAATTATTAAAAAAATTAATTAAAAAATCGTTAATAATTACAATCCCCGTCTCTTCAATGGTCAAATGCTGTCTTCTGTAACGTTTATAATTTAACGAAAATGATAAGGAGTACAGTACGAATCAGAATATGATGTTACGCATATGAATGGCCTTGTTTTTCTTAGCAGCGTCCTTGACTGCAACCATTACAACCAGGGCTTCGGAGTCGGAGTTGGAGTCGGAGTCTGGAGTCGGAGTCTAGCAAATTTTGCTGGAGTCGGAGTCGGAGCCGGAGTCGTGAAAAAAAGCTCGACTCCGGGCAACAATCTGTTCTACATTTATCAAAATTTGTCAAATCAATTTAAATTATTTAAATGATCATAATTTAAAAAACTTTTAATCTCTATTTTGACTACAAAATGCATATCGGAAACATTTTTGGGTCAATTGATTGGAATAATGTTTGCATGTTCCAAATATACTTAGGGAAGATCTTTTAGAAGATTTACAGGCCATTTTATAGAAGACTCACTGGTCTTCTCTTGTTGTTTTTATTAGAAGTCATTTATGTCTGCTGCGAAAGAGCCTGTTGGACTTCTATGAAAGACCTTGTAGTACTTTAAGGGAAATCATACCAAAGACCTACTAGACTTCTTGCTGAATTTGTATGAGAAAAGTTAGAATCTTCTTAAAGACGATGTTCCTGCTATTTTCTAAACGACATAATCGGTCTTTTGAAGAACCATGCGTCTTTTATAAAGAAGTCTGCTTTTTTATAATAGAATAGTGTGTGTTTATCTATAAGTAAACCTACTTAACCATTTCTCTTTCTATTTAAGGGGATATTCCTATGCTATCCTGTTGTTCTTCGATGAGAAGAGATCAAATGATTTTTCGATTAAGTCATGCATCTGGAATAAATTTTTCAATATATTTATGCTGAAGAATGAAAAATATTTAACAAATTGACGTTAAATTATGAGCATTGCCTTTATAGGAGGGTGGATATATAAATTTCTAGAACAATTTAATCATTTTAGATTTTCAGTTCGGCTTAGCCGTACTAAACGTTGGTTTTACTTGTATTATTTTTGAGGTGGTAGACAAAAGAGACTTTCTACCATAAGATACTAACTTGTCATTCCGTTTGAAACACATCGAAATATTCGTCGGGAACTTTATGTTTCCTTTATAAAGTATAAAGATGTAAAATTGCCGGTATAGGATTACGATTTAAGGCCTACGTACATACGCTTCCTCGCCTGGTTGCCTTGCTTGCTTCTGATAAAAGAATAAAAAAAGGGCAACCCAGTTCGAAATTTGCTCGGCCTCCTTTATTCTTTTATTTTTATTATGTCAAAAATGAAGCAGGAAAGCAAGGCAACCAGGCTTATGTCAGCTTATGTTCCCAGGCCTTTAGAATAACGGCACGGCACGATTTTATGTATTTCAAAGGGTTTCTTTTGTCACATTACGTGGCGCAATACGTAAAAAATAACTATGGACGGACAAGAATCCGAGATATTATCCTTGAAGATGAAGAGTTATGTAGGCAAAGGCCTACAAGTGTAAATCAAAATTCTTAACGGTTTGAAGAAAATTATCCCTTTTGACATAAAGGTTTCAAGTAACCTTAACCACGAAAAAAAAATGGACTGGAATCGGAGTCGGAGTCTGACCAAAAATGGCTCGACTCCGAAGTTGTTGTTGTAATCAATACAACAATACCAAAAAGAATACAAATATAAATAATAATTTCAGTAAATCTGTTAAATATCATACACGTTTAAAAACACATAAACACTTTCTCCAAATAAGTGGTATTGTTTGATTTACATCATCATCGTAAGTAGAACTGTAAATTTCGACAATGTTCCCACGAAACTCTTTCTTTGCAAGTTGAAGCAAAAATGATTCTGATCAAACTTGCCTAAGGAGTACAAGAAATCTTTTTTAATAAAAATCTTAAAAAAAAACTTCCTGAAATTTCTTTCTTTGTTTAGTTCTGTTTTATGAAGGACTAGCAAAGTGCCCGCTACTTCGTATGCGGAAAAGGAATAATATACAAATAAACAGTATTTAATATGGCGAACACTGAAAAGATTGATGCACTAATACATTTTTGAATTGATATTTAATTTTATTTAAGTACTGTTCGTACACCTTTTGTTCGAATTTCCAAAACAGACCTTATCGCACCTCTACACTTCAACATTTGAAATTCCAGTCAGCCGTTTCGTCTGGGCATTGTTTATTAGGTGATCACCCACACAAATGATACCATTTTAGTACATTTTAGTGCTTTTCGCACCCTTGCAGGACGAATTTCCAAAAACCCAGCCTTATCGAGCACCTTCGCCCCAAGACTAACCCTCACACAAAATTTCAGGTTTCTAGCTTCAGCCGTTTCGTCTGGGCGTTGTAGATCTCTCAGTCATCACTTTACTCTATTATATACAGTGAGTGTCAAAAATATTCGGTTTTCAATTTCACCAATAATAACACCTCAGTATTTTAGAACCCCATAACCAATATTCAAAAAACCAAATACTTAAAAAATGTTGGTCCTGTGTCTATTAAAAAATGTATGTAGCATGGATCCATGGCAACCCTATAAGCGAGAATAACAAAGAACACGTTGTTAACCCTGTTTTCTATGCGTCATAAATATTCGGTTTTTGTAAATTTTGTTAAATATTTTGGCAAAAAACCAGTCAATATCGAACTTTTTCTGCAATATTAGTATAAATTTCAATAATTGCGAACAGAACGATTTTCCAAAAACCCAGCCTTATCGAGCACCTTCGCCCCAAGACTAATCCTCACCCAAAATTTGGGAATTCTAGCTTCAGCCGTTTCGTCTGGGCGTTGATTCTTAGTCGGCCCCCCACACAAATGGTATCATTTTTAGTACATTTTAGTACTTTACGTACCCTTCTAGGTACTACGTACCCTAGTAATTTGACAGTTGAGGTTCCTAGTAATCACAAAAGATCTCCACCGAAAACTGTCCTTATAACGATACTTTCCAATTTTCGGTATTTTGTGGATTTTAACTACATTGACTACTTGAAATTAAACATTTGAGGTTCCTAGTGGTCACAAAACCTCTCCACCCAAAAACCGTCAACATTGGTCCATGTTTTGGTAAAGTAACGGCACCTCTCGATTTTCGGTATTTTGAGGATTTTAGGTACAATTTTTGACCGAACTACCCGTAATTTGACAGTTGAGGTTCCCAGTAGTCACAAAATATCTCCACCAAAAACTGTAAACATAGGTCCATGTTTTGGTATAGCCCCCTATATAACGGTACCTCCCGTTTTCTGTATTTTGAAAATTTTATCTACAATTTCCGACCGAACTATTTGTAAGTCGATATTTAAGGTTCAAAGTGGTCACACAACATCTCCACCAAAAACTGTCGACATAGGTCCATGTTTTTGTATAGAACGACCCCCCCTGTATAAATTGTCAACGTAGGTCTATGTTTTGGTATAGCCCCCATATAACGGTGCCTTCCGATTTCTTGTTTTTCTTTTTTTTTTTTTTGGATAGTATCTACAATTTTTGACCCAAATATCTGCAATTCGAGGTTCACAGTGGTCACAAAACTTCTCCACCAAAAACATAGGTCCATACTTTGATATAGCCCCATATAAGGTTCCCGACCGATTGAATACATTTTTTTGCTTTTTTACCTTATTTACCACTTTACTGGGTGCCACCGTGGTGCAATGGTATGCACACCGGCCTTGCACGCTAAAGGTCGTGGGTTCGATTCCCCGGCCAGTCAAATCATCATCAAACATCAATCATCAAACACTTTTCAACGGTGGCAAAATACCCCTCAGTAATGTTGGCGACATTTTCTGAGTATTTCAGCCTTGTACAACTTCTCTACAAGTGGTGTCTTACACACGCCGTTCGGACTCGGCGATAAACAGTAAGTCCCATATCATTGAGCTAATATGAATCGGGGTGCACTCATTGATATGAGAGAAGTCTCCCCAGTCCCGCCTGGGATGTTTGTGGAACAATTATTATTTAGGTATCAGTGTTCACAAAATATCTCTGCCTAAAATTGTGAACAAGAAAGAAAATAATTATTCCGTTTTAGTCCAGAATATTTTATGATGGAGGGTATAAAAAGTTCTTGAAACAGCAATAAATCTTTTGTTTTATTTGCTTAATTACCAAAGGTCAAATAGCTAAACTAACAACATAAGTATAAAAAGTTCTGCCCGGCCGAACTTAACGCTTGTTTACTTGTTATGTATTTTTTTCAAAGTTTTAAAAACGTTCCATTCTTTATAAATATTCGATCTGGTCGATGATGCAAAAGTGACGGATCTGTGGGAGTTTCAAATACATGCCAATGGTTTGAACTGAACTTTTCGGATCAGTGCAAGAGTTTCCCTCAAAATATTAATAATGGAATAATGCATTGCAGTTCTAACCCACATATATATTTGGCAATTCCGTTTTTTAACCGCTACTTTAATTTGCATTAATGGAAAGGTCAAAGGTTCTTTTCCATATATTTTTTAAGTAATTCTAAATATACATACCTTATGGGAATGGTACATATCTTTCAGGTATACAATTATTACAAATTTTACCAATTTCACACAAAAGTTTAGGTCCATTAAATTACAAGATTCGTCTTTGTCGTAAACCAAAAAAATACTTAAAATTTCGCGCCGATCAAACCATCCTTGTGTCTTACAGAGCGCTGCAAAATAAGATAAAAATGTTTTTTTGGTCCATTTTACATTTTACGGTCATCAACAACAAATAATGGGGCCTCTTCTGGTCGGATCTTGACCTCCCCAAAAAATTTTGTTACGTTCGGTCCATAATTGAAGCCTGAAGTTTTTATTAAAATTTTTCATGGACGAGCGGACATGCATATTTTGTTCGCTTTATCACGTCGAAATATGAAAAAAATGGCAAGGGGGGTTTGCGTATTGGTAAAATATTTGGTAAAAGAAACTTATAATAAATTTCCATTCCACATTGTTGAGTAAAGTATATTTTATTTAAAAAGAATCCGTAAATTGAAGGAAAAGGTCATAAGTCCAAACAAAAATTGAAAACTATACGAGGAAAAGGTCGTAAGTCCAAAGATAACCAATTATCTCCCAAACGCGATGGAATTTGATCAAACAAAACACAGGTATTGAAGCAGAAAAATAAACGAGGAATACTGTTGTTACCACCATAGTAAAACCTTTAATACAGAAAGCGGTATAATGTATTTTCTTCCTCCTGAAAATTGTCTAAAAATGGACTTACAACCTTTTTGTGCGTAGCAGACGAAATGTTTGCTTACGTATTTCTGTTTATACAAAAATGCGAAAGAAATTTTATGGAACGCTATATCAGACTAAAATTGTACCTGAGATGATACAATAACACTATGCAACACTGAAAATGCAAACAACTTCTAGTATGCATTTTTTGAAAGTACATATTTAGACTACAAAAACCCTAGTAGGGTTTCGTCCTGTCAGATCCAGTTCGGATTTTATGGCCTCATCTAAACCGGGCTAAATCTACACTTTTTTGCATTTGTCAGGCCTTTATCTCAGAAACTAATAGGAATTTGGCCTTGCTGTCTTTAGCGATATTGTAGCCCTAAACTAGTAGAAGTTATCTTTTCTTAAAACCGCATAAGAAAAACTCCATCTAGGGCATACAAATCTATAAAATATAGAAAATTTTACATAATTGCTGAAATTCTGGTCAGTTTCGGCTAAACTATTGGGAGTTGAACCAGGTAACCTTTTTCTAAATCTTCCAAATAAAGTTCTCAACAATTCTTTAGAATATTCTGAAACTCTAAAATGCTTACTTCATGTAGTTTCAGCGGTATTTTTCATCATATCTTTTACAACACGTATTTCAAACACAGTTCACACCAACAGTTTATTCTCGCATTTCGGATTTCACTACATTATTGACATTTTTATTAAATCGTCGTTGAAAAATGTACTGAAAACAACGGGATAGAGGTATTTTAAAACAATCACATGTTCTAAAGAGTTGTGTATTACATTCCAGGGACTATTTTTCCAAAAGAAAATATTCAGAAAGAATTAATGGTTTTGGAGATACGGTGCGAAATGTATAAAAATTGTGGCATTTTTGCATATATTTTGAAATTTGAGGTAATAAATGTTGAAGCAGTTCTTCGCCTAAGGTTATACCCAATGTCCATTAAAACGAAGATTGTTGCTGTTTAAATGATGTTTTATTTAACTTTGTACTTTGGTTGGTATCTTCCACTTGGTTTCTCAACTAGTGCAATGTCCGAAACATATTAAAAGCTGGTTGACTAGTTGGTTTCTCAAAGGTTGATCTCAAAGTGATTTTATTAGCTTTTATTCTATTTAGGTACTCGGTTTGAGAAGCGCCAAAGTCGTCTAGACTTACATAGATGTGTATTTTAGTAGTAAATACAATGTTGTAATGAAATAGTATGATAATAGAAATATGTACAGTGTTGCATAGAGACCGTTAAAATTTGAAAACATAGAAAATATAAACAGAGTTGTATGGAATATGTACAAACTTACATACTAAACATTGAATTCAAATGAGAAGATAAACTAAATAAGATAATTCATAAAATATAAATAATGGTTTGCTTCAGTCTCCCCCTCTGATGCTGAAATCGTCCCGATGATGCATCAGAAATAATGCGCCCTTGATTTAATCTACGGTAACGACAGTATTGTGGGTTGTTGTTTGCAGATGGCGTCGAAGTAGTACTGTTGGATGTCCACATAATATACCAAACTTCCTTCGAAACCTCCCCCTGGAGTAAAACTGCATCGTGAACTGTGGTTGTTGAATCGACTATGAGAGAGTACATCTGGATTATGGGTTCTTGAATCTGCTAAGACTTTAGTGACGTAACAATAACGGTGTAGATGGCGTTGTTGGCTGTCCAATCAAATGTCATCTGGCGTAAAATTGCATCAAGACTTGTGGATTTCCAAGCTGTCGTTGTGCGTCGGTTAACCGTTGTGTGTTGTTGATGTTTTGTGTGTGGTTCTTGTAATACACCACCACAATGTAGTTGTTGTTGTTCATCCCTCATTTTCTTAAAGATGAATGTGACTGTGTGTTCCTCGCTGCTTTTGCTCGTACATGTGTGTAAGGAGTTGACGTTCTTTTTTACGCCAATCCACCAATTTGCTGCGTAATCTGTATGATTGTCGATGGATTCTGATCGCCTAGTACAAAACGTCCCTGGATTGCCATTGTAACGCGTTGTCTGGATGGATTTTGAAATGCGCCAACTGACAGTCACCAGTTAAGTACGCGTCGCAATAAATTTTGTTGTTGTGTCCTCGGCTGCTGCTCACATTTTATGGTATGGAGTGGTCGTGTTACATGGCCACGAGTTGGGCGACAATGAAACAGTTCTTCGTCTAAGGTTATACCCAATGTCCATTAAAACGAAGATTACTGAAGATTAAACACGTTTTATTAAAACTTTGTACTTTGGTTGGTATCTTCCACTTGGTTTCTCAACTAGTGCAATGTCCGAAACTTATTAAAAGCTGGTTGACTAGTTGGTTTCTCAAAGGTTGATCTCAAAGTGATTTTATTAGCTTTTATTCTATTTAGGTACTCGGTTTGAGAAGCGCCAAAGTCGTCTAGACTTACATAGATGTGTATTTTAGTAGTAAATACAATGTTGTAATGAAATAGTATGATAATAGAAATATGTACAGTGTTGCATAGAGACCGTTAAAATTTGAAAACATAGAAAATATAAACAGAGTTGTATGGAATATGTACAAACTTACATACTAAACATTGAATTCAAATGAGAAGATAAACTAAATAAGATAATTCATAAAATATAAATAATGGTTTGCTTCAATGTAGTTTTTTGAGTTCATTATTTCTCCAAATATTTTATTCTTGTCCTTATCTAAAAATTTGCTTTAAAGGTCAGAAGAAGATTCGCATTGGTTTCAGAGATATAGACCCGAATCTCGTTAAAAACTCAATATTTCACCATGTTTAGATGGGGCCATAAAATCCGAGCTGGATCTGACACAACAAAACCCAACTAGGGTTTCTTGTCGTTTGGGTCTGTACTTTCAAAAAATCCACAGTTCGAATTGTTTGCACAAGATCACCTTAAAAATGTTGCACAGTGTAATCCCAAACCAAAGTTAAGTCATTTTATATTGTATTTAAATATGTTTGTCATATTTTTTTGAATTTTAATACATAACAGACTATTTAATTACAAATATGATATTTATTACACATCACATTCAAACTATAATAGGGATGCCAATAAAAAATTATTTCCATTTTTAAAAACTTTGATAAAATAGCCCAATAAAAATGTTAATAACGAATCATACAGTGTTTGACGTTATTTGTATGCATCCGTCGTTGTTTCTTTTTAAGATATCATTTTTTTCGTCGCTTTTGTAAAACCACTTTGTAAATATTTTAGTGAACTCAATGCCAATGCATTTTATATACTACACATGTCAGTTTTTGTTGAAGTTTTCTTATTTAGTCCACACACATCCACCTTGTCTTCATTCACACACTCCTTTAGTTGGGCTCTTTTTGTTGATGTTGTAAGTGTAAAAGGAAATTGCAGAAAGATTTTTCTTTTCGTTGCATAAATTTTAATTAAATGTCAGTCATATGACAACATGTGTGCATATGTATGTAAATACGTATGTATGTAGGTATGTATGATACTATGGAACAAAATATCAGTGTTGACCAAGTTATGGGTCGCATGCTAGGACAAAGATGGAAAAAAGGGAAGGAAATTGCATAGAGATTTTTACTAAATACATAGCTTCTGAATTGTATAGCCATTTTAGTACAACATCCACCATGCTCACTGAATGTCCGGGTTCGATTCCCGGGCCAGACAAGATATAGCATTCAATGTTTGTAAAAATACCACTCGGCACAATGTTGGCATCACTTACTGAGATTTTCAGTCACGTTAAATTCCGTAAGTTCCACATAATTGAGCTTATATAAATCAGGGAGCACACATTGATATGAGTGAAGTTTAGCAATATATCTAAATAACAAATTATTATTTAGCCCCCGTAAATGGCCTATGTTATCCATTTTACGAACTATGCATTAACCGGGTAATACTCTACTATCGCTTTGATGATTTGTTATCGACTAAGGGATTTAAGTATGCCCGACAGAACATATTTGCAGATATTAAACAGATTTGCTGGGGTCTTCATACTCTCCCTATATAATCTCCTTCTTCCATTAAGTTTTTATACCCTCAGCATTTATGCTAACGAGGGTATATACACTTTCATATGGACAAAATGCGCCTCATCGAAATAATGGTTTCAGACAATTTGGAGTTGATTTAGTCATGCCCGTCAGACTGTCTGTCTGGCTGGCGGATCAACCGATTCTGTTCAAAATTCGGCTTCCGTAATATTTTGCCCAAACTTGGTTAAGTTCGAAGATGGGTTATATTGGACCACTCCTTCCGGTACATCCCCCACAAAAACTTGAAAATATTCGGAACATTTGTGATCGTGATAACTCTTGAATGGAAGTAACCAATTTGGTCCATAACTTGCAAATCATGAAATTTCTATCAGACTTAGATGAGATTCCAGTATGGACTCAATCGGTCTACTCATTCGGGTACCTTCTACACAAAGTTTCAAAAAAGTTCAGTTTAAGATCTGCTCTCGAATCGCTTTGATTTTTGTTGTAGCAACTTGTATTCACTGCCTCAATTACGACGGTAAAAGTTTTATCAGGGCAATCTTGAGAAGAAGCCCGAAAAAAACCCTGTGGCCGATATGTAGTGTCTGGAGAGCACGATAACTCTCGAACTGATCAACCGAATTGATTTTAACTTCTAAAATAGCCCATATTGGTCCACTTCTTCGGGTACGCCCATCAAAAAATGTCAACAATTGTGTCTAAGTGGAGTTTAGTTTAGTTTATACAATGACCCACTGAAATGACTAGTGGGCGCGATATCTATCGGAAAGATATGACTAACAAAATAAGATTCACTTCCATAATGGACTATGTCGGTCCATTCCTTTAAGTACCTCCTCCGCAACACTTTGTCTGAAAAAGACAATTCACATAGGCTGAGGGTACATGTCTGTCTGCAAAGCCGACTGATACTTTTTTACTTGTTTCATGACCATGCTAGCTCACGACCAGTTAAGATCGCTAAAAACTACGTTTATAGTCTCGCTAGGGCCCACAAAAAGTCTTTAAAAATACACGTCTGTAGTTCTTTATGGAACATCTTTAGGGTACATCTACAAATCTTTAAAAATCCACGTTTGAAGTCTTCGTAGGGTACATCTACAAATCTTAAAAACTCCACGTTTGAAGTCTTCGCAGGGTACATCTACAAATCTTTAAAAATCCACGTTTGTAGTCTTCGTAGGGTACATCTACAAATCTTAAAAAATCCACGTTTGAAGTCTTTGCAGGGTACATCTACAAATTTTTAAAAATCCACGTTTGAAGTCTTCGCAGGGTATATCTACAAATCTTAAAAAATCCACGTTTGAAGTCAGGGTACATCTACAAATCTTTAAAAATCCACGTTTGAAGTCTTCGTAGGGTACATCTACAAATCTCTAAAAATCCACTTTTGAAGTCTTCGTAGGGTAGATCTACAAATCGTTTAAAATCCACGTTTGATGTCTTCGTAGGGTAGATCTACAAATCTTTAAAAATCCACGTTTGAAGTCTTCACCGGGTACATCTACAAATCGTTTATAATCCACGTTTGAAGTCTTCGCAGGGTACATCTACAAATCTTTAAAAATCCTCGTTTAAAGTTTTCGTAGGGTACACATCTTTAAAAATCCACATTTGAAGTGTTCGCAGGGTACATATACAAATCTCTAAAAATCCACATCTGAATTAGGTCTTGAATTACTGTCTTTGGTTTCTTCGAAATCTTTTAAAATCCTATCGAAATTTTTTAAAATACTATAATCCCGTGGGCCCTAATGGGGCCACCTAAAAATCTCTACAAATGCACGTTCATATCCTTGTTGAGGTCCATCTATAAAATCGTAAAACGAATCGATGTCTATAGTCTTGTTAAGGTTCGCCTAAAATCCTCTTTGGATCGACATAAATGTTCTTTAAAAAATCAGGAGGTCCTTCTAAAAATCCAAGTCAGCAATCCTCTTTGAGCCCGTTAAAAAAAATAAAAATCCAAGTCTTAGGATGTGCCTCCAAAGAATCCTTCAAAAACTCTGCCTCGTTAAGACTCCCTAAAGACTCCTTCAAATATCTGTTACTGTAATTCTCTTTGGGTTCACATAAAACAAAATCATAAAAAAACCTCAAAAATCTTTAAAAATCTATGTAATTTTAGGTTTCTTCAGGATCCGCCTACAAATCTTAAAAATCAAGTATTTAACCTCCTCCACATCCTTAAAAGTCTATGGCTGTAACCCTCTTTCGGGTCCACCCAAACATTCTTAAAAAATCAACGTCATTCTTATTACGGTCCTCCTACATTTTTTTCAGTAGTTTTTTAACCCCACCCTAATTTAAATTGAAACCAGATTTCAGCCATTTCGTTTGTATAATGTGGCAAACACTTTAGAAATACCGAAAATCAAAGGGAAACCATTCTATAGAGACTAGATGACAACGTGGACCTTTACCGACATGTCTGTGCAGGAATATTTTTAGGGGACTGCCACATTTCAACGGTGCAAGTTTTTTTTCAGCGGCAAGTCCTTAAAGGCCTGAAAGCTATAAAAAGCCCTACGACATAATGCGATAACTCTCGAACGGATCAACCGATTGGATCCAAAATTTGGTCTTCGTAATATTTTGTCCAAACTAAATTTAAGTTCGTAGATGGTTCATATCGGTCGTCTTCCTCTGGTAACTCCCCCACAAAAGTTCTAAACTTTTTGCCAAAATTGTGCGCACGATAACTCTCTTAGGCTGTAACCAAGTTGGTCCATACTTTGCACATTTCTACCAGACATAGATGGTAGAAAAATGTTAAAATAATTTGGCCTTCGTAAGATTTTGTCCAAGCTTATTTTATAGGTTCATTTCTTCGGGTACTTCCACCACAAAATTTAAAAACTTTTCGCTAAACTTTGCACATCGTAATATTTCTATCAGACATAAATGAGGTTCCAATGTGGAATACATCGGTCCACTGCTTCGGGTACCTCCCGCAAAAATTTTTGGAACAGTGCAGATTAAGGATTTCTCTCAAATCTCTCAAAAATTGTGCGCATAATAATAACTCTCGAAGGCAGTAACCACTCGGGCCATACTTTGCACATTGTAAAATTTCTACCAGACATAGATGAGATTCCAATGTAGAATCTTTCCGTCCACTCACAATTTCGGCAAAATGCCGTATAAGGTCTGTTCTCGAATCGCTTTAATTATTTTTGCATCAACTTGCATTCGCTACTCCCATTAACAAGGTACAAGTTTTTTTTAGTGACAAATCCTTATTTCCTGGCTCAAAAGCTGAAGTTAGAATCTCAAGCTTAAGATCTGTTCGTAGATCCTTTAGAAATTTATACCGAAGCTACTCCTAATGGTCCTGTTTACAACGATATTATGTTGTTCAAGGGCAAGTCCAGCTGAAAAGACTGAAGGGTGTTCTATCTATCAAAAAAATGACTACCAAACTACGATCCACCGATGCATTCCTTCAGGTACCTCCTTCGCAACAGATTTGATCTATAATCCAAATACTAGTTCAACGCAAAATCTGAAAACCCCCAATACAAAATTCTTGGGGAAAAAATATTTTAGTTTTTCAAGTCACACAGGCTGAGGGTATATCTCTGTCGGCAAAGCCTGGCTGATATTTTTTACCTGATAATTAAGTATTTATATTATATATACATTATAAGCATTTGGACACATGTATTTTAAAAACCGGTTTTTGAAAATTTTAAAAGCCGACACCAGGTTTTGGAAAAATTTAAAATTTCGGTTAACCAAAAACAGTTTTTAATTAATTGAAGAAAAATATAATAATCATTCTTTGGATACTTATTACTGCCTTCTTTCAAACCTCTAAATAATTATTATGTTCAAAGTTAATTTGGGGACCTACGATTAAAAAACATTTCACGTTTGCTGCCTCCACGCCTCTAGTCGCACTGATGTCTAGTTTTATTTAATCTAAAAGACATTAATGTTTCGCCCATCTTAAAATGTCTGATCTTTAATTTTGGTCTACTTAAAAATATTAACAAATCCTCGTAAACCCTTATTCTTGATAGATTTATAAAAATATTTTGTCCGCCATAGAAGCTTGTAATGTAGACCTCGAAATTGCCTAACTTCGACCATGTTTCAATTTGTATATTTTAATGATGTTATCGTTCTCACGATTATCCTATGTTCATCATAGCGTATGCGTAATATCAATATGTATACGTTCCATATTCCATAAATAAAAAAAATAACTGAAGTAAAGTTGCACTACCCTGAACTTTAAAAGACACATTTTTCCATACACCTCAACTATCTTGGGTACACTGACCGACCGACCCCTCGCCCCATTTAAGTGTTGTTGGTTGGTTCGTTGCTGTGACAAGTAAATGCTTGACAATCATTATTTGCCTGACACTTACTGGCCTTGTGTATGGTTGTGTGTGATAGTTATTGTTGTTACTTTCATTGTGTGTGTTTAGAACTTTTGTTAATATTTTTAAAATTAAAATTTAACAAAGAAGGGCCGGTAGAGAGAGGATGCATCCATTCAATTGTAGTAGAGTTGAGTCCAAAGAAAATCCATTTAATTTCTCTAGTAATTGAATTCTAGAAGAAAAGTTAGCAAGATATTATTTTCTGCAAAATAATAACATGTTTTTATTTGCCTGACACATTATACACAGCAAAGTGCTAACAATAAAGAGAGAGAGAATGAAATTTTATAACAAAAAATATAAAATTTTGGTAACACATGGTGTTTATAGTTTACATCATTTTAATAGAATTTCTTATAAAAAGAAGTGTCTTAAAAAAGTTTGGACATTTTATTTGTATGTCCTGTTCCGTGATTATTGTTAGGGAACGGTTGTTATTGTTATGGATGAAATTTAATTTCAAATAAATTATTTTGAAAAGAATAGTAAGAGTTTTTATGATGTTGGTAAGAATCATGTAAACACGTAAAAAGACGACACAGTGACATAACACCAAAGTCCAACATTGATGTAGGACATACCCCCCAAATTTTTGTGACTTATGTTCAATGTTGTCAATTTAAACAATCGTTAAAAATAAGTAAAAACAAGTAAAACAGTGTCAGTCGGCGACAGAGATATACCCTCAGCCTCGGACCTAAAGAAAATAAAGAAACACAATACTTCGGACATCCATAAGGGGTTTTTCAAGAAGTATGGATTTGATCCCGAAAAAAATTGTACCATCTTAACTAGGGCCGCATACAGAACATGTTACTAAAAATTTAAAAACGACCATACGAGTCCTTTACCTACACTCTTTCCAAACTTTGTGTGGGAGGTACCCGAAGTGGTCCTATGTAGTCAATAGTCGGACATAATTCGAGGCTGTAGGAAATAATAAGATGTACAACGTTTGGACGATATCGGTTTCTCCCTTCAAAAATTATCTTACATACTACCCAGTTTAGTTGGTGCCTGCTGGCTTTTTTCGTAAGAACGTTTTGCAAAAAAAAAATTGAAACGATCAGAAACAAGCTATTAAAGTGCACTTTTCCCAAGTTTTGTTTGGGAGGCTCCCGAAGGACGAGACCAATATAGTCCATATTCCGACTTGATACATGACAAGATGAAATACTACGATGTGCAAAGTTTTGACGAATCAGAATCTCCCTGCGAGAGTAATCTTGCGGATTTGTCATTTTAGTTGGTGGCGTCAGGGTTTCATGTAGCTTTTAGACCATTATCTCAGGAAGTATGGATTTGCGCCCGAAAAACTTCTACCTTCGTAAAGGGGGCCGCAAAGACAACCTGCTGAAAAAAAACCTCAATGCAATCTGAGAGGTGCTCTTAAACTTCAATTTTTTTCCGAACTTTGTGTAAGAGGTACCCGAAGGAGTGGACCGATATGGTCTATATTCGCACCCGATCTATATCGGAGTAGTACGATGTGCAAAGTTTGGACCAACTCGATTGCTCCAATCGCGAGTTATCGCATACACAATTTTTCTGAATTTTTTTGAACTTTTGTGGGGAGGTACCCGAAGGAGTGGACCGTTGGGCCATCTTCGAACTTAAACTAAGTTCAGGCAAAACATTACGAAGTGCAAAATTTGGTTCGTATTGGTTGATCCGTTCGAGAGTTATCGTGCGCACCAGCCAGACGGACGAACATGGCTAAATCGACTCCAAAACGACATAGACGTTCACCTCGATAGATATCGCGCCCACCAGTCACTTCAGTTGGTCACCGTATCAGGAAACATGGACTTACCTACGTAACACATAATATTGTTGTAAACAGGGCCACTCAGAGTACCTTCGCTAAAAATTTCCCAAGGATCACCGAACAGACCCTTAATTGCACTTAAACAAAAATGTTGAACATTTGTGTGGGTGGTACCTCAAGGAGTGGCCCAATAGGGCCCACTTTTGAACATAAACTAAGTTTGGACACAATATTTCGAAATCCAAAGTTTGGACCGAATCGGTTGCTCTGTTTATGAGACATCGCGCGTAACTTGTAAGCAAATATTTTAAACTTTTGTGGGGGAGGAAGAAATATGGACTTGTCAGTCAAAAAACTTGTACCATCTTAAAAGGGACCTTGAGCGCAACCTGTTGTAAGAAAAATCAAAACGATGCGAGAAGAGGACCTACACTGCACTTTTGCGAAATTTGGTGTGGGAGGTATCCGAAGGAGTTGACATATATAGTTCATATTCGAACTTAATCTGTGTCTGGTAGAAATATTACGATGTGGGAAGTATGGACCGAATCGATTACTGACTTCGAGAGTTATCGTGCGCACCATTTTTGCGAAAAGTTTTGTGGGGGAGTTACCCGAATAAGTGAACCGATATAGCCCATCTTAGAACTTGATTTAAGTTTGCGCAAAATATTACGACTATTAAATTTCGTACCGAATCGGTTTGTCCGTTGGAGAGATATCGTGCGCTACATCCACTACACATGGTTACATAGCGGGTTTTTACATTTTTCGGGCCATTTTTTTCAGGAAGTATGGACTTGCTCCGGAAAATACTTGTACCACTGTAATGGGAGCAGCGAATACAATTTGTTACAATAAAAATCAAAACTATTCGAGAGGAGGTCTTTAACTGCACTTTTCCGAAATTTTGTAAGGGAGGTACCCGAAGATGTGGATCGATATAGTCCATATGGGAACCTCACCTATATTTGGTAGAAATTTCACAATGTGCCAAGTATGGACCAAATCTGGGGGAGGTACCCGAAGGAGTGGACCGATTATTACGATACCCAACATTTAGTTCGAATCGGTTGATCCGTTCGAGAGTTATCATGCGCACCAGCCAGCCAGACAAACAGACAGACGGACTAAATCGACTCCAAATTGGCTGAAACGAATTTCGTCCAAACATCCGTCCGTTATTTCGATGAGGCAAATTTTTTTTCGTATCAAAGTGTATATGCCCTCCTTAGCCTAAAGTCTGGGGGTATAAAAATTGCACCGTGGTAAAAGCGGACCGAGAACAGCTTGCTGCAAAAAAAATTAAAAACTATCCGAGGCATGACCATAAACTGCACTTTGGGAAAACTTCGATGGATTGTAATCACAAAACTACTACAGTTAGTTGAGTAGGTTAAGCAGGCCAGTTGAAAAGGTGTAGTGTGTCATACGGACCCTGCTGTACCATCCCGAGCGTAGTTGAGCCAAACTACTACGGTTGGTCGTGGCAGCTGACGCTCTTCAGCTGCGACAGATTAGGGATTATCTCCGAGGACCGCATTAAGACGATTGTTGTTTATGACAGCAGTCGAATCTGTGTGAATGTTATTAAAATCTGCTTCATAGGCTTGTTGAACTAGGGCTGTTGGATCGATCTTTCTTTCCAGATCATGGAAATCCCTCATGACATGGAAAAATCATTGCCTCTTCATGTATATGGTCAACTGAGGACAGGAGGAAGCAATCTGTTGCAGTTCTCAGGACGTCATTCTGAGATGTTGAAATATTTTTCCATCGTGTTGTTCTTATATTAGCGAACCGCACTGTCGGCACATAGCTTACCACAGACCTACCTAGCTGTGACATGCGTGGACAACGTGAACATGGTGTCCAATGTGCCCCCTGAAATCCTGTGGTAAATAGTGGTCGAAATTCCGACCATGACATTCAACATTGCTCACCATGTAGTGAACAGAGTAGATGTAGATTTTGTGGTGGATATTTGCATCTTCCTCGCGTGGAAATAGGTTGCAAGATCATTCAAATAGTAGTTCAGCATATCACAAGGTAAGGTACCTAACACCAAGATCGCACAATCATCCGCATACGTTGCGATCTCAGTGCCGTCTGGGGAGGTGGAATGCAGGAGAAGTAGAGGTTTAACAGTTCCGGAGATATTACCACACCTTGGGGAACTCCCTGTTTCACTCTTCGCGGCCTGGATATATTTTTCCTGAATGACGACCGCCTACACCTATAATTGTTAATCCAAAGTTTCAAGCTTGGTCGGAGGGTAGTCTGCTCAATGTCCTTAAACAGAGTGGAGTGCTTGACAGTATAAATGGCACGGCTTGCTCTGAGTCCTCGACAAATATGTGGGGAAATGGTTAGCTATTTCAGACGCTGGGGATGAGTAAAGCCTCAAGAGTCTTTGCTATGGGTGACAAAAGCGAAATTGTTCTATGCCATTCACCTTTGTTAGCATCCTTGCCTGTTTCAGTAGCAGGACCATTCTGCCCATTTTCCCGACTTCAAGTTGAGAACTTTGGCGAGACACTCAGTTATCGGTCATTCCAGCTATTTCAACATTACCTTGGAGATTCCATCAGGGCCCAACGCTTTGGATGATGTAGCGTTCCTGATGGCATTTACAACATCATCCATCGAAAATTGTGGTGGTCGCTCCACGGCAGGAAGAGATCTAATGCGAAGAGTACAACTCTTGTCTTCTCACTGTCCCACCTGGGTTGCTCCACAAACTGTCGATTAAAATAACTTGTGTGCCTCTTCGGATCAGCCTGCGTAAGGGCCAGTCAACAGTCTGGTCATTGCCGAGGGCCGACTGCCACAAAGCATGAAGTGGATTAAAGTCCCCTAAGACGGTTATAACCTTTCAAAACCGAGCAAATTTTGGTCCTATAGCCTGGAGTACAGCTATTTAACGACGGGAGGTATACGTTAAGTAACTCTACCTCAACATTTGCACACCTGACTGCTACCCCCATACATTCCAAGTACGGGTCCTTAGAGCTAGACTCAAACAAGATACAGACCGTATTTAATAGGAAAGCTAACCTCCCATCTCCACTTCTGGTGCGAGCTTTCCTCAGTACGTTGTAACCATCACAACACTGTACTCTGCAGTTGTTGTTGAGATTAGTTTTCTGCACCGCCTTGCCTCGGAATCCATTGCAATTGCAAAAGGAATGAATTTTCGGGGATTGGAACAGCATCGGCTAGTGTTAAGTGCTGCTTGTGCGGCTGCTGTTGGTGTGAGTACCACTCACTGGAGACTGTGTTCACGCAGCAGCATAGTCACTGTCATAGTCCCTCACATGAATGAGGACAATTCCTTAGATGAACCCAGTCTCCGCATCTATTGCATCTTAACGAAGTTTAAGTACGGTGGATGCGGATGTGGCAAATCGACCACATCCATATTTTTCTTGGGTTTCCTCCGTCATGACATGAATCCAAAGAAGTCGGAACAGGCATCCAGTGATCGACATCAGATATATGCGACCATTCCAAATCAGAAACTTCTATAGGAGGAGGCTTCTATAGAATAGAAGACCTCCGTAGGAGGATTCTATAGAATAGAAGACCTCCGTAGGAGGATTCTATAGAATAGAAGACCTCCGTAGGAGGATTCTATAGAATAGAAGACCTCCGTAGGAGGCTTCTATAGAATAGAAGACCTCCGTAGGAGGCTTCTATAGAATAGAAGACCTCGGTAGGAGGATTCTATAGAATAGAAGACCTCCGTAGGAGGCTTCTATAGAATAGAAGACCTCGGTAGGAGGATTCTATAGAATAGAAGAGCTCCGTAGGAGGCTTCTATAAAATAGAAGACCTCCGTAGGATGCTTCTATAGAGTAGAAGACCTCCGTAGGAGGCTTCTATAGAATAGAAGACCTCGGTAGGAGGATTCTATAGAATAGAAGAGCTCCGTAGGAGGCTTCTATAAAATAGAAGACCTCCGTAGGAGGCTTCTATAGAATAGAAGACCTCGGTAGGAGGATTCTATAGAATAGAAGAGCTCCGTAGGAGGCTTCTATAAAATAGAAGACCTACGTAAGAGGCTTTTTTTGAGTAGAAGACCTCCGTAGGATGCTTCTATAGAAGAGAACACATCCGTAAGAAGCTTCCATAGAATAGAAGACCTCCGTAGGAGGCTTCTATAGAACAGAAGACCTCCGTAGGAGGTTTCTATAGAATAGAAGACCTCCGTAGGAGGTTTCTATAGAATAGAAGACCTCCGTAGGAGGTTTCTATAGAATAGAAGACCTCCGTAGGAGGTTTCTATAGAATAGAAGACCTCCGTAGGAGGTTTCTATAGAATAGAAGACCTCCGTAGGAGGTTTCTATAGAATAGAAGACCTCCGTAGGAGGTTTCTATAGAATAGAAGACCTCCGTAGGAGGCTTCTATAGAATAGAAGACCTCAGTAGGAATCTATAGGTTTCTATATAATAGAAGACCTCCGTAGGAGGCTTCTATAGAATAGAAGACCTCCGTAGGAGGTTTCTATAGAATAGAAGACCTCCGTAGGAGGTTTCTATAGAATAGAAGACCTCCGTAGGAGGTTTCTATAGAATAGAAGACCTCCGTAGGAGGTTTCTATAGAATAGAAGACCTCCGTAGGAGGTTTCTATAGAATAGAAGACCTCCGTAGGAGGTTTCTATAGAATAGAAGACCTCCGTAGGAGGTTTCTATAGAATAGAAGACCTCCGTAGGAGGTTTCTATAGAATAGAAGACCTCCGTAGGAGGTTTCTATAGAATAGAAGACCTCCGTAGGAGGTTTCTATAGAATAGAAGACCTCCGTAGGAGGTTTCTATAGAATAGAAGACCTCCGTAGGAGGCTTCTATAGAAGAGAAGACCTCAGTAGGAATCTACAGGCTTCTATAGAATAGAAGACCTCCGTAGCAGGCTTCTACAGAATAGAAGACCTCCGTAGCAGGCTTCTATAGAAGACCTCCGTAGGAGGCTTCTATAGAATAGAAGACCTCAGTAGGAATCTATAGGTTTCTATATAATAGAAGACCTCCGTAGGAGGCTTCTATAGAATAGAAGACCTCCGTAGGAAGCTTCTATAGAATGTAATACCTCAGTAGGAATAGTCTATAGAATAGAAGACCTCCGTAGGAGGTTTCTATAGAATAGAAGACCTCCGTAGGAGGTTTCTATAGAATAGAAGACCTCCGTAGGAGGTTTCTATAGAATAGAAGACCTCCGTAGGAGGTTTCTATAGAATAGAAGACCTCCGTAGGAGGTTTCTATAGAATAGAAGACCTCCGTAGGAGGTTTCTATAGAATAGAAGACCTCCGTAGGAGGTTTCTATAGAATAGAAGACCTCCGTAGGAGGTTTCTATAGAATAGAAGACCTCCGTAGGAGGTTTCTATAGAATAGAAGACCTCCGTAGCAGGCTTCTATAGAATAGAAGACCTCCGTAGGAGGCTTCTATAGAATAGAAGACCTCAGTAGGAATCTATAGGTTTCTATATAATAGAAGACCTCCGTAGGAGGCTTCTATAGAATAGAAGACCTCCGTAGGAAGCTTCTATAGAATGTAATACCTCAGTAGGAATAGTCTATAGAATAGAAGACCTCCGTAGGAGGTTTCTATAGAATAGAAGACCTCCGTAGGAGGTTTCTATAGAATAGAAGACCTCCGTAGGAGGTTTCTATAGAATAGAAGACCTCCGTAGGAGGTTTCTATAGAATAGAAGACCTCCGTAGGAGGTTTCTATAGAATAGAAGACCTCCGTAGGAGGTTTCTATAGAATAGAAGACCTCCGTAGGAGGTTTCTATAGAATAGAAGACCTCCGTAGGAGGTTTCTATAGAATAGAAGACCTCCGTAGGAGGTTTCTATAGAATAGAAGACCTCCGTAGGAGGTTTCTATAGAATAGAAGACCTCCGTAGGAGGTTTCTATAGAATAGAAGACCTCCGTAGGAGGTTTCTATAGAATAGAAGACCTCCGTAGGAGGTTTCTATAGAATAGAAGACCTCCGTAGGAGGTTTCTATAGAATAGAAGACCTCCGTAGGAGGTTTCTATAGAATAGAAGACCTCCGTAGGAGGTTTCTATAGAATAGAAGACCTCCGTAGGAGGTTTCTTTAGAATAGAAGACCTCCGTAGGAGGTTTCTATATAATAGAAGACCTCCGTAGGAGGTTTCTATAGAACAGAAGACCTCCGTAGGAGGTTTCTATAGAACAGAAGACCTCCGTAGGAGGTTTCTATAGAATAGAAGACCTCCGTAGGAGGTTTCTATAGAATAGAAGACCTCCGTAGGAGGTTTCTATAGAATAGAAGACCTCCGTAGGAGGTTTCTATAGAATAGAAGACCTCCGTAGGAGGTTTCTATAGAATAGAAGACCTCCGTAGGAGGTTTCTATAGAATAGAAGACCTCCGTAGGAGGTTTCTATAGAATAGAAGACCTCCGTAGGAGGTTTCTATAGAATAGAAGACCTCCGTAGGAGGTTTCTATAGAATAGAAGACCTCCGTAGGAGGTTTCTATAGAATAGAAGACCTCCGTAGGAGGTTTCTATAGAATAGAAGACCTCCGTAGGAGGTTTCTATAGAATAGAAGACCTCCGTAGGAGGTTTCTATAGAATAGAAGACCTCCGTAGGAGGTTTCTATAGAATAGAAGACCTCCGTAGGAGGTTTCTATAGAATAGAAGACCTCCGTAGGAGGTTTCTATAGAATAGAAGACCTCCGTAGGAGGTTTCTATAGAATAGAAGACCTCCGTAGGAGGTTTCTATAGAATAGAAGACCTCCGTAGGAGGTTTCTATAGAATAGAAGACCTCCGTAGGAGGTTTCTATAGAATAGAAGACCTCCGTAGGAGGTTTCTATAGAATAGAAGACCTCCGTAGGAGGTTTCTATAGAATAGAAGACCTCCGTAGGAGGTTTCTATAGAATAGAAGACCTCCGTAGGAGGTTTCTATAGAATAGAAGACCTCCGTAGGAGGTTTCTATAGAATAGAAGACCTCCGTAGGAGGTTTCTATAGAATAGAAGACCTCCGTAGGAGGTTTCTATAGAATAGAAGACCTCCGTAGGAGGTTTCTATAGAATAGAAGACCTCCGTAGGAGGTTTCTATAGAATAGAAGACCTCCGTAGGAGGTTTCTATAGAATAGAAGACCTCCGTAGGAGGTTTCTATAGAATAGAAGACCTCCGTAGGAGGTTTCTATAGAATAGAAGACCTCCGTAGGAGGTTTCTATAGAATAGAAGACCTCCGTAGGAGGTTTCTATAGAATAGAAGACCTCCGTAGGAGGTTTCTATAGAATAGAAGACCTCCGTAGGAGGTTTCTATAGAATAGAAGACCTCCGTAGGAGGTTTCTATAGAATAGAAGACCTCCGTAGGAGGTTTCTATAGAATAGAAGACCTCCGTAGGAGGTTTCTATAGAATAGAAGACCTCCGTAGGAGGTTTCTATAGAATAGAAGACCTCCGTAGGAGGTTTCTATAGAATAGAAGACCTCCGTAGGAGGTTTCTATAGAATAGAAGACCTCCGTAGGAGGTTTCTATAAAATAGAAGACCTCCGTAGGAGGTTTCTATAGAATAGAAGAGGTTTCTATAGAATAGAAGACCTCCGTAGGAGGTTTCTATAGAATAGTAGACCTCCGTAGGAGGTTTCTATAGAATAGAAGACCTCCGTAGGAGGTTTCTATAGAATAGAAGACCTCCGCAGGAGGTTTCTATAGAATAGAAGACCTCCGTAGGAGGTTTCTATAGAATAGAAGACCTCCGTAGGAGGTTTCTATAGAATAGAAGACCTCCGTAGGAGGTTTCTATAGAATAGAAGACCTCCGTAGGAGGTTTCTATAGAATAGAAGACCTCCGTAGGAGGTTTCTATAGAATAGAAGACCTCCGTAGGAGGTTTCTATAGAATAGAAGACCTCCGTAGGAGGTTTCTATAGAATAGAAGACCTCCGTAGGAGGTTTCTATAGAATAGAAGACCTCCGTAGGAGGTTTCTATAGAATAGAAGACCTCCGTAGGAGGTTTCTATAGAATAGAAGACCTCCGTAGGAGGTTTCTATAGAATAGAAGACCTCCGTAGGAGGTTTCTATAGAATAGAAGACCTCCGTAGGAGGTTTCTATAGAATAGAAGACCTCCGTAGGAGGTTTCTATAGAATAGAAGACCTCCGTAGGAGGTTTCTATAGAATAGAAGACCTCCGTAGGAGGTTTCTATAGAATAGAAGACCTCCGTAGGAGGTTTCTATAGAATAGAAGACCTCCGTAGGAGGTTTCTATAGAATAGAAGACCTCCGTAGGAGGTTTCTATAGAATAGAAGACCTCCGTAGGAAGTTTCTGTAGAATAGAAGACCTCCGTAGGAGGTTTCTATAGAATAGAAGACCTCCGTAGGAGGTTTCTATAGAATAGAAGACCTCCGTAGGAGGTTTCTATAGAATAGAAGACCTCCGTAGGAGGTTTCTATAGAATAGAAGACCTCCGTAGGAGGTTTCTATAGAATAGAAGAACTCCATAGGAGGTTTCTATAGAATAGAAGGCCTCAGTAGGAGGCTTCTATAGATTAGAAGACCTCCGCAAGGGACTTATATATCGATGTTATAATGGAATGTTTTGTGCGGTATATGTATGTATGTATGTTGGGTCACTACCTTTGTGAATAAGTGTCATTTTCAAAGACGTTACTTGTTATCTAACATCCCTACGTCAGACGTTTCTATGTTTTTGTAATATATCCATAATGTACATCCAATTAATATAATGTTCTTATTTTAATTTTCAATGTTCTAATTTGAACACCTATTTTCAATGTATACACACATAAATATGCAGAATGTACACATTGCATTTAAATCTTCTAAGCTTTCCAAAAATAAAAAACACACGTTTTGTTTTATAAAACAATGTTTTCTAACAAAAATCACTCAAACGTTATTCATACAAGTGCTACCGGCAAATTTGTTGTAGGTACTGTAGTAGTACTACAAACTAACATCTCTCTCTCATACACACACAGCATTTTGTCACTTTGTCATATAGTCAGTCATTCATAGAATGTATGTTTAGTTTTTCCTTTTTTCAATGTTCCATTCGTACAACCATTCACATGCAGCCACTCATTCAGTCATTCATTCATTCATTCATTGATTCACACAGTGCGCATTTCAGTCACAACATAGACGACAATACTCTTACACTGCACCTGCTTACATACATCTATACGTATGTATGAATGTATGAGTTTGAGCATTTCAATTGGTAAAACAAATGTTTTGTTTGCCATATTTGTCTGCGTGAATGGCTGGCAGAAGGCAGGAAGTAGGTTGGCAATTTAGTTCATATTCAAAGCGCACAAAAATATATTAGGGTTGTCATAGAGTACATCATAGTTATTTTATGTATTTATTAGCAGTCGGAGAATGGATGATTTAAAGAAGGAACCTCCGAATAGTGACGTTTTTGGCAAATGTATTTAAGTGGCATAAAGCTAATATCATATTTCCAAACAAAGTTTTCACTAATTTTGAACTCTGGCATTGTAGCGTTGTAATAGGGCTTAAAAAAATCAAACCTATCCGAGACATTGCGTGTGAGTTACTCCTAGGAGTGGATCTACGTCTGGAATAAATCGTTTACTCCCTTCGCACCACTTTTGCGAAAAAATTGTAAACTTTGTGGGGGAGGTATCACTGCGACGGAGTGGATCACCTTGGAACTTGATCTAAGTTTAGTCAAAATATTGCTCCAATTGTAAATGTTTCAAAACCATTTTTTGCGATGAGGCACATTTTTATCATATAATTTTTAATTGAAAGCCAAAGTCGACTTTTGATTTCCATTGCGTATCCGGAAATAGAACACGTCTAAATCGACTCCAAATTGTCTACAACGGGTACAATCCTAACATTTATGTGGTCTAACCATTATTTCGGTGATAACCATTTTTATTCGTACCAAGACTGACAAATGAATAAATAGTTCACGACCCCATTATCTGCATATATTCCGCCGTTACTATCCACGTTGCTCTTGAACCAGCTTTAAATGAAAAGAGCTTACACCTGGGATGTTTTTGCGGTTTCTGAAACTACAATGTTCATATATGAACATTGATGAACGATAGGACTTGCGATTTCCAAACAAAATCCTGAAAACCTAAAAAACTCTAAAAATGGAATTTGATCGCGATTTATTTAAAAAGTGCTACGGTGATTTTTTTTATCTTTCTCTTTCTTTGGCACGGCAATTCTCTGTCTTGCTTTCCTGTTGCACCAGTCTGTTTAATGAATGCAGGAGGTAGGTTGCAGGGGGTAGGAGTAACTTAGAGCACACATTGTTCTGATAAATAATCACCTTTTTTGTATAAATTTAATCTAAATCAACAGTAGTGTCACTCGGTCTTAGGTAATGACCTAGGAATGACCAGAGAATGCCACATTGAGCCAGACATAACCATCGTGTTATCTGGTGTGACAAATGACGTCTGGTCATAGTTCATCATAGCTTTGGAGAACTTCCAACGCTTCTAATGTTAAGGCAACCGCTCGCCATATACCTTCTGGTCTATTACTAGAAGTGATAACCAATTTCCAAAGGAGGAGGCGCTTGCCAACCCCAATGATCTCAGACTCAGGGAGGCACTGAAAGATAAAAGATCGGTGAGCACAAGCGGAACAAGTGGCTAGATCATCTGAAAAGTTGCGATTTCAAAGTGGGAAGAAATGAGTTGAGATCAACGGTTGAGTCACTTTCGAACTCTGGGAAGACGAAAGATAGGAACTCAGTTATGATTGGCGACGCACTATGTCGCGAATTCATATTAACTGTGGCCAAAATAGAAGGAGTTATCGTAGGTGTATCAATTTTCGTACACGTACTTATTATTGACTTACAATCTCCAAGACAAAAACTGGGATGTTCGGTCCACGTTTTGATATAGCCCCCATTGAACCGTATCTCCCGATTTTCGGTATTTTGAAAGCTTTAGTCACAATGACCAACCTAAATAACTGAAATTTGGTGGTTAGTCTTCGGCAGAAGTATGAAACATTCCAACTGAGAATTGTGAGTGTAGGTCCACGTTTTGATGTAGCCCGCATGGAACAGTACCTCCCGATTTTCGGTATTTTAAAGCTTTTAGCCACATTATTACACCGAAATTGCTGAATTTTGGTATTTAGACTTGGTTGGTGGTATACAACTTTCACCTAGAAATTTGTCGGTATAGGCCCACGCCTTCATATAGCCCCAATAGAACGGTACCTCCCGACTTTCGGTAATTTGAAGGTTTTAGTCTTCGTTGGGGGGTTATAACTTTCCACCTGAAATCTGTCGGTATAGGTCCTCGTCTTCATATAGCCCCCGTAGAACCAAACGGCTGAAATTTGGTATTTAGTCTTCATTTGGGGTATAAAACTTTCCATATGAAATTTGTCGGTATAGGTTTACGCATTCATATAGCCCCCATAGAACGGTACCTCCCGATTTGCGGTATTTTAAAGGTTGTCGCCTCAATATTTCTTCGAAGCGGCTGAAATTTGGTATTTAGTCTTCATTTGGGGTTTACAACTTTCCATATGAAATTTTTCGGTATAGGTCTTCGTCTTCATATAGCCCCCGTAGAACCGTACCTCTTCATTTTCAGTATTTTGAAGGTTGAGGCCTCAATATCCACCGAAATGACTGAAATTTGGTGTCAGTCTTCATATTTTTTGTGAGTTTATTGAATTGAATACATCAAACAACTGTCTTTAAATATCAGAATTTTCCTTTTAAAACGTTTTTTGGCCGATTAATGGTCAAAACGGCCCATTTTTTTCTAAAAAATCGGATTTTGACTTTCGCTATTCAAATTTTTTTTTAATTGATACTTTTAAAAGTTTCTCCGTTCAACAGCAAGATTATTACATACATAATAAGCCCACAAAAATATATGATGATCGGTACATTCTTTTTCGAGCTATAGCCAACACCGGAAAACGCTTTGTTTAAAAAGGGGGTAACCCCTGAGTGAGGTGGTCACTGAAAAAGTGAAACAACATCTTCGTCTGCAAACCTCTGCAGCTGGAACCTTTATACATTTAAAGTACTCACTTTTCACAACTCAAACAGCAAATAATACCTATATACACTATTCTACAATTTTTTCCCACTCCACTAATTTTAAAATTTGGTTCTCAAAATCGATGTACTAAGTACCACAGACTTGGGTAGCTGTAACGATCACTATTTACTTCCAAACAAAATTAAATCAATGTTTATTACATCCAAAGCAACTGTAAGATTTATTTTAGAACGATAAATTGCATCGAATTTGTACATAAAATGACTCTAACATGGAATAACTCTAATAAACACGCTCCGATTTTGTTGGAATTTTTGCTCTTCAAGGAAATATATATTTTTTGGGGGGACAGATCCGGTTACTTCGGCTATTTTGGCCGGTTCGTCTGAATATGTGTATAATAATTGTTCCACAAACATCCCAGACGGGACAAGGGAGACTTATATAATATCAATGAGTGCACCCCGATTCATATTAGCTCAATGGTATGGGACCTACTGTTTATCGCCTAGTCCGAACGGCGCACAATGGTTCAGGAATCGATTTCCCTGGCCAAAAATCAAAATTTTGTTTTGTCAAAGATATTTAATTTCTATATGAGATTCGATAGTAAACATATTGAAACTAAGGAAACCAAAAAATTAGGTCAAAATATTGGAAGGTATGGGCGCGGTGCGGTGTGCCCCTAAAGACGAACATTTTCCCCATTTTGGGAAATAAGTAATTTTTGCAAATTTCTGGTGAAAGACGTAGCCATTTCTCGGAAACTATAACAGATATTGTGTTCATTGTTTTTTTGTAAGGTAGGTAGGATTGTGGTCTTTAAAAATCGTTTTAGTAAATAACCGTAGCGTCTACACAAAATGATCTACATTATTTTTCCTCCGGTACTAAATTTTATGAAATTCCAAATTTAGTGGACTAGAACTTTTGTGGAACAACATGGAACAAAGTTCTGTTTTCACAGAAAGATGCCCAAAAGTCTCCTCTTTCAGCCCATATATACTTTTGTACCCGTCCCGTTCCGACCGTTTAACACTTTTTTCAATTTATTGAAATTACATGGGTAAAAATGTGTGTTTTTCTATACTGTTTCCATATGAATTACACTGCTCAACAAAATTGAAAAAATTGAATGTTTCAGACGAAGTTGCAGTTGTTTCTAGTTGAAATCGGCGAGTTATTTTCAAATCCGGTTCCGGTTTTTCTCCATCAGCTCTTGTTTTTGAGATATAGCTCAAAATCGGTTTTACGAGTTTAATACATAGGAAGATATAAAAACCACAAAAACACTCATATTTTGATGAAAAATAGTTAAAAAACTCAAAAGTTTAACTTCGACCTTGAATTTCTCTGCAACTACCAGACCTAATTTGACCGCCTATAATTCGTCTGAAAGCTGATTGTGTTATCTGTCTAACAAAAAAAATAATTATGAAAATACCGCTATCCGTTAAATAGTTACAGAATTTTTACCAGGAAAAAACCATTCTGAACCACTGTGCGGCGTGTCTTAAGACACCACTTGTAGAGAAGTTTTAACAACAACATTAACATTGTTCCACAACATTCCATACGGGACAAGGGAGACTTCTCTCATATCATCGATTGAACCCCGATTCATATTTAGCTCAATGATACATGTTTATCGCCGAGTCCGAACGGCGTGTCATACGACACCACTTGTGGAGAAGTTTTTCAAGGCTGAAATACTCAGGAAATGTCGCCAACATTACTGAGGGGTATTTTGCCAACGTTGAAAAAACGTTTGATGTTGCCTGGCCGTTGAATCGAACCCCCGACCTTCTACGTGCAAGGCGGGCGTGCATACCATTGCACCACGGTGGCAGTTTTACATGGCTGAAATACTCAGAAAATTTCTCCAACATTACTGAGGGGTATTTTGCCACCGTTGAAAAGTGTTTGATGTCGCCTGGCCGGGGAATCGAACCCACGACCTTCTGCGGGCAAGGTGGCACCCCTGAATATTTGCATATTTCCCTTCTATGTGCATAAAAATTATGTGTTTTTAGAACAGCTATATCTCAAGAATGGTTCCTTCTAGGAAAAAAATTATAAAGACCAAAATTGTAGATAATTTTACTGTCTACAATATTTGCTTCAGTCAATTTTTGACCAACCGTTTTCAAAAAAATATATCCAAAAACCTAAAAAACGCTTAAAATTTGACCTTTGACCCCGAATAACTTTTTTTCAAAAAAATATATCCATAACCTAAAAAACGCTTAAAATTTGACCTTTGACCCCGAATAACTTTTTTTGTACACATAGGATCGAAGGGGACTTTTAGGAAGTTGCTTCTAATGGCAAACGCTAGCTTTCCCCCAAAATTCAACTTTGTTTGAATTTTTGCTATTTCAATGGCTATTTTGACTGACCTATCTATGTAAGAAAGAAACGTAAATATATATAAAAGTAACATCACATTGTTCGATTTTTGTCCACTGCGGCAACACTTTGCGTTGGCTACTGATGATGATGGATTCAGGTACCTTCCCTAATATAATTTGTTTAAGGCTGAACTCCTCTTTGACCTACCTTATAGAACATTGTTGACCGCAGATAGTGTCATCCGCAAATATAAGTGCAACGTGATGGAATAATATTCAAATATGTCCGAGCTCCACACTGAAAACGGCAACAGGGTGCCTCCCCATGTCATCCGTCATATTATTCCAGTATGTACTGCAACACAATGGCATGATAGGGCGTTACCGTGAAAGTCATCCTTATCACGACGCAGTCGCAGGTGCCATACATCCCCCATCTCACAGTCGATGCTCCCAACGACAAAAATTAAAAAAGTCATGGCATCATCTTAAGAGTTTAAAGATGCCAATCGCTTCTAAACATTCGAAATTTTTCCAAATTCAACTTTTGTAACCGACCTTAGCTTAGCTTCTACTTTTGAGAAGCGACAAGTCGTCTAGTAATGTGTGATAAAATTTAGTATTACATAGTTGCTTAAAATAGTAGTATTAAATATATTTACAGAGGTGTATTTTTAGCTGTTAACTCTAAATGCAAATATGAGTTGCATTCTTAATATAACAAGATAAGTTAATAAAAGGAAATATTTACACATAAGAAATTCATTGATGATAAAGAAAAGAGAACGTAAAATAAAATAATTCAAAATAATGTTGGTCCGTTTCACTTTGTTTTTCCATTATTCGCAGTTCTTAAGAAGAAAAAGCCTTACAAACATTACGAATTTTGTAGAAAAATATGTATTTAAAAATGAGAAAAAAATAAAGCTATTATTCACACCTTCACTTTAGTAAACCTCCTAAGCTTCGTTTTCCTACTTATAACAATTCCTCTAAATTGCAAGAGTTGCCACATATTTTGGTTGTAATATTGGGCATTAGGAAAATATTTATGGATGGATTTTTTGAAAATATTAAAGAACGGGGGTCTCAAATTGCATTGTGCACGTGCATCTATATTAATAAAAGAGTAGAGTGACTGATTCACTGACTGACTGACTGACTGATTGACTGATTGATTCATCAACGCCCAGACGAAACGGCTGAAGCTAGAATCATGAAATTTTGGGTGAGGGTCACTCTTGGTCCGAAGGTGACAGATAAGGCTTGGTTTTTGGAAATTCGAACTGGAAGGGTACGAAAAGTACTAAAAGGTACTAAATATGGTACCGTTTGTATTTGGCGAACCGGTACAGCTAGAACTTTGAAATTTGGAATGAAGGTCACTGATGGAGTGTAGGAAAGATGTGCTAAAGGGTTTTTGGAAATTCGAACTATAAGTGTACGAAAAGTACTAAAGTGTACTAAATTTGGTACCAATTCGTATTTTGTGAACGGATAAAGATTAAAGATTGAAATTTGGTGTGAGAATCAATGTTAAAACGTACGGTTGACATAAGGAGGTGGTTTAGGAAAAGTGTACACATGTGTACGAAAAGTACTAAATGGTACTAAATTTGGTACAATTATGATTTGGGCGAACGGATAGGGCTGGAATCCTGAAATGTTGAATTAAGGCTACTGTTGGAGAGTAGAATGAACGTAGTTTTAAAAATTCGTACTTATGGGTACGGAAAGTACTAAATGGTACTAAATTTGGTACAATTTAGATTTAGGTTCAACGGATAGAGCTGGAATCCTGAAATTTTCAATTAAGGCTACAGTTGGAGGGTAGAATGGAAGTAGTTTTGAAAATTCGTACTTATGGGTACGAAAAGTACTAAATTGTACTAAATTTGGTACAATTTGGATTTTGGGCGAACGTATAGAGTTGGAATCTTGAAATTTTGAACTAAGGCTACTGTTGGAGAGTAAAATGGATGTAGTTTTAAAAATTCGTACTTACGGGTACGAAAAGTACTAAATTTGGTACAATTTGGATTTAGGTTGAACGGATAGAGCTGGAATCCGGAAATTTTGAATTAAGGCTACAGTTGGAGGGTAGAATAGAAGTAGTTTTGAAAATTCGTACTTATGGGTACGAAAAGTACTAAATTGGACTAAATTTGGTACAATTATGATTTGGGCGAACGTATAGAGCTGGAATCCTGAAATTTTGAACTAAGGCTACTGTTGGAGAGTAAAATGGATGTAGTTTTAAAAATTCGTACTTATGGGTACGAAAAGTACTAAATTTGGTACAATTTGGATTTTGGTTGAACGGATAGAGCTGGAATCCAGAAATTTTGAATTAAGGCTACAGTTGGAGGGTAGAATGGAAGTAGTTTTGAAAATTCGTACTTATGGGTACGAAAAGTACTAAATGGTACTAAATTTGGTACAATTTGGATTTTGGGCGAACGTATAGAGCTGGAATCCTGAAATTTTGAACTAAGGCTACTGTTGGAGAGTAAAATGGATGTAGTTTTAAAAATTCGTACTTATGGGTACGAAAAGTACTAAATTTAGTACAATTTGGATTTAGGTTGAACGGATAGAGCTGGAATCCGGAAATTTTGAATTAAGGCTACAGTTGGAGGGTAGAATGGAAGTAGTTTTGAAAATTCGTACTTATGGGTACGAAAAGTACTAAATGGTACTAAATTTGGTACAATTTGGATTTAGGTTGAACGGATAGAGCTGGAATCCGGAAATTTTGAATTAAGGCTACAGTTGGAGGGTAGAATGGAAGTAGTTTTGAAAATTCGTACTTATGGGTACGAAAAGTACTAAATGGTACTAAATTTGGTACAATTTGGATTTAGGTTGAACGGATAGAGCTGGAATCCGGAAATTTTGAATTAAGGCTACAGTTGGAGGGTAGAATAGAAGTAGTTTTGAAAATTCGTACTTATGGGTACGAAAAGTAATAAATTTGGTACAATTTGAATTTAGGTTGAACGGATAGAGCTGGAATCCGGAAATTTTGAATTAAGGCTACAGTTGGAGGGTAGAATGGAAGTAGTTTTGAAAATTCGTACTTATGGGTACGAAAAGTACTAAATGGTACTAAATTTGGTACAATTTGGATTTTGGGCGAACGTATAGAGTTGGAATCCTGAAATTGTGAACTAAGGCTACTGTTGGAGAGTAAAATGGATGTAGTTTTAAAAATTCGTACTTATTGGTACGAAAAGTACTAAATTTGGTACAATTTGGATTTAGGTTGAACGGATAGAGCTGGAATCCGGAAATTTTGAATTAAGGCTACAGTTGGAGGGTAGAATGGAAGTAGTTTTGAAAATTCGTACTTATGGGCACGAAATATACCAAATGGTACAATTTGAATTTGAGTGCACCGATAGCGCTGGAATCCTGTTTTTGGAATTAAGATTACTGGTGAAGTGAAGGATTGAGGTAGTTTTGGAAAATCGTACTATTGGGTGTAGGGACAGTGCTGGAATCTGTATTTTTTGGATATAGTGTGGGTATTGGTGTGCAATGTTGGTCTCGCTGTTAATTTTGAGTGTTCGCCATTTCCATATTATATATTGTTTATTTGTTTTTTATATCCTTTCCGCATACGAAGTAGCGGGCACTTTGCTAGTTTTCGACTAAACTTTTGATGCCTGCCTACCCTAATACACTAACATTTGAGTGCACCAAAACATCCTAAAGCAACATTTACTCACATTTGCATATGTTGTAGAGCCTAAATTGTGAAACAACAAAAATCGTGTCATAAAACAATTGTCGCTTTCTTTAAATTAAAACAAACATGAAATTAGTTCATGTCGACGGACAGACAGACACACACAGACTTTCGTTTTACCAGTTATGTGCATTCAAATGTGCATTAATAAACGGCATAGAAATATCTGTATGTATACCCGTTGTGGTAGTGGAGGAACATTATACACACACACACATTGGAGAACTTAAATTAGAAGGGCCTTACATTTAATGAAAATTAAGTACTAAAATAAATTGAGCACCCTTATAAACAAAAAATACTTGCTTGATCTATAGACTGAGCAAAATTTCCTGAAATTTTTAAAGTATATTGCAGCAATGTCTGTGATTATCTCCTCCAATATGTTATAGGTTCGCAAGATCTCTTTTCTTTTATACCCTGAGAAATTATGCTAACGAGGGTATATACACTTTCATACGGGCAAAATGTGCCTCATCGAAATAATGGTTTTAGACCCCAAGTATGTTTGGACGAAATGTGTTTTAGGTGCGCACGATAACTCTCGAACGAATGAACCGATTTGGTCCATAATTTGGCTAACGCAGTATTTTGTCCAAACTTAGTTAAATTAGAAGATTGGTTATATCGATGCACTCCTTCCGGTACCTCCCCCACAAAAGTTCAGAAATCTTCAGAAAATTTGTGCTCACGATAACTCTTGAAGGAAGTAATAGATTTGGTGCATACATTGCACATCGTAAAATTTCTACCAGACTTAGATGAGGTTCCAATATCAATTCAATCGGTCCATTCCTTCGGTTACCTCTCACACAAAATTTCGGAAAAGTTCAGTTTAGGACCTGTTCACGAATAGCTTTGATTTTTGTTGTATCAACTTGCATTCACTGCCCCCCATATAACGGTATAAGCTTCATCAGGGGCAAGTCCATACTTCCTGAGAAAATAGCCTGAAAGGTACAAAAAAGCCCTATGACACCGTGTGTAGTGGTTGGAGCGCAAAATAACTCTCGAACGGATCTACCGATTAGGTCCACAATTTGGTATTTGTAATATTTTGTGCAAAGATAAGACATATCGGTCCACTCCTTCAGGTACCTCTCCCACAAAAGTTCAAGAATGTTCGGAAAAATTGTGCCCACGATAACTCTTGATGGGAGTGACCGATTTGGTCCATACTTTACATATCCTAAAATATCTACCAGATATAGATCAGGTTCGAATATACTATTTTATCGGTCCACTCCTTCGGGTACCTCCCACACAACATTTCGGTAAAGTGCAGTTTAAGACCTCTTCTCGAATCCTTTTGATTTTTGTTGTAACAACTTGTATTCGTTTCCCCCATACGACGGCACAATTTTTTCCAGGGGCAGGTGCATACTTTCTGAGAAAATGTAAAAAACTGCTATGGCACCATGTATAGCGCACGGTAACTCTCGAAATGATAAACCGATTTGGTCCAAAGATTGCCTTTCGTAATATTTTGCCCAGACTTAAATCAAGTTCTAAGATGGGCCATTTCGATCCACTCCCTCGGGTACCTCCCCCACAAAAGTTCAAAACTTTTCGCTAATGTGGTGAGCACGATAACTTTCGAAGGCAGTAACCGATTTGGTCCATACTTTGAACATCGTAATATTTCTACAATACATAGATCAGGTTAGAATATGGACACACCAAATTTCGGAAAAGTGTAGGTTAGGACCTACTCGCGAATCGTTTTGATTTTTCTTGCATCAGGTTTCACTCTAGGCCCCTATTACGATGGTACAAGTTTTTCCAGTGGCAAGTCCATACTTCTTGAAAAAACTACCCGAAAGCAACAACACGGCCTGCATGTGTAGTGACTGTGCGCACGACAACTCTCTAACCGAATACTGCACCGCTTTTGGTCCACACTTTGTACTCGTATATCGTAATATTTCTTCGCTTATTAGATGAAATTCGAAGATGGTGCTTATAGGTCCACTTCTTCCGGTACTTCCCCCACAATATTTGGAAAATATTCGCTAAAATGGTACTCCCAATATCTCATAAACGGAGTAATCGATTTGGTCCAAAATTTGGATATCGAAATATGTTGTCCAAACTTAGTTTATGTCCAAAAGTGGGCCCTATCGGTCCACCCCTTAAGGTACCACCCACACAAAGGATCAACCTTTTTTGTTTCAGTGCGCTTAAAGGTATGTTCGAGCATCCTTTGGAAATGTGGCCCTGTTTACAGATATCGAGAGAAATGACTCCCAAAATAAGACATACATACTTCCAACATGGACTATAATGGTCCATCCTCTAGGTACCTCCACCGGAAAACTTTTGATATTTTATCCTAATCCATATCTATGTCGGCAAGTTTATACGCCCAAAATTCTGAAGACTAAATACACACGTTTTTTTTTTTTTTTTTTTGAAAAATGTGTTTCAATTCACACTGGCTGAGAGTATATCTCTGTCGACAAAGTCGTCTGATACTTTTTTAGTTGTTCTCTCTCTTCTTACTTATAGTCAAATACCAGTAAGGAAAGGATCAAAGTCGGTCGGGGCGGACTATATGATACCCTACACCATGGTGAATATGTAAAATATAAATCGGAGCTATATCCAGATCTTAACCGATTTTGATATAATTTGGCATATTTCCAGACCGAATTCAGTCACACATTCCAAATATCATTGAAATCGGACTTATATATCGTGTTTGGAGCAGAAAATACACGAAATCGGCCGAAAATATATATGGGTGCTATATCCAAATCTAAACCGATTTCGATATAATTTGGCATATTTATTTCTAGACTGAATTCAGTCACACATTCCAAATTTTATCGAAATCGGAAATAAATAGAGTTTTTGGTACAGAAAATACGTGAAATTGGCCGAAAATATATATGGAAGCTATATCCAAATCGGAACCGATTTCGATATAATTTGGCACACTTATTTCTAGACCGAATTTCGTTAAACATTCCAAATTTCATCAAAATCGGACGTATATAGGGTGTTTGGTGCAGCAAATACCTGAAATTGGGCGAACATATACATGGGAGCTATATCCAAATCTGAACCGATTTTCAACAAAAACAATAGCGTTCTTCCTATGGTTAAAAAAGTTGTAGTCCCCAATTTTCAGCTGAATCGGACAAAAATGCGACCTGTATGTTGCGAACAAAAATACATGGACAGACGGACGGACACGCATAAATCGACTCAGAAAGTGATTATATGTATATCCCCAAAAGGAACTACGGGTCTATTTCGTTTCCTTTTCTATGTTACATACAAATGCACAAAGACATAATACCCCTTACCACTGTGTGGTGTAGGGTATAATAATTCATTTTATTAATTTTCTCGTTTAGAGTCAAGCTTGATGATCGAAATTTTTTTGCAACTAACAGCGAAACCTGGTCACATAATTTGGTGACTGTGTTGGGTTCGAGTCCCTGGCTTTCCTTTTCACTTGCAAAAAATTCGATCATCAAGCTTTACTCTAAACGAGAAAATTAATTAAAATCATTAAAAATAATATTCCAGGCAAAATTTCAAAAAATAAAAAAAAAAAAATTCTGTTTTCCAACTATATTTCTTGTTATTATTAATTATTATTTCTTTACACTTATCTTTTTACAGTTTTTATTATTAATTTTACTAAATTATTTAAATTTATATTCTTTTTTCTCTCACCATTTTATTTGTATGAACATCCACATTTTACTTGGGTTTTGGCAAAATGTTTCCACGAATACCCTCCCCCATTAACATATGTAACCTTCCAAACAATTTCCTTGCGAATCCCATCCACAACTCACGTTAAATATTGTACCCCACCAACAAACACACCAAAGCAAACAGATTTTTGCTAATTTAACCAGATTACAAACTAACAATCAACAAATAATCCTAAAATCCCTTTACCAGCCCCCAATAGACCAGTTGTCGTCGTTATTGCCGACATCAAAAAATCCAAGTCCAATTCTACGAACATTATCTGTACAACGACCAAAGCGGAAAGGTTTTGTCAGCTTTAAATTGCCAACAGCGGATGAAAATACACAACAGCCGCCTCCAAAGAAGTCAACCGGCAGTCATATAGCAGCTGTGGAACCATCATTGGAACCGGTGGTGATGGAAATTGCCGATGTTCCTGTACAAAGTTTTGTACCCATTAGAAAAAATTCTCAAGTGCCCATAACTCCAGCGTTTATCGATGACGTACATCGTCAGTTCTCAAATCCCATTAGTTATCTGGGTGGACCCCTGATGAGGCCACGTAATCGAAATAGTATTGACTCAATATTGTCATTAGATTAGTGTCGACGTATATCATATTATTAACACCCTACAGTTTTTAATTAATCAGTCCAATTAAAAATGTTCACTTGTGGGAGATTCCTCACTTTCACTATCTCGCCCCATTATAAATGAACAGGGAGAAGCCAAAATAACGGAGAGTATATTTGATTTCCGAAATTGAAATATTAAATAATATGCGTGTATTATTTATTATCCTATATTTTAATTTCAAAAATGTTAAGTTTTTATTTTGGCTTCTCCCTTTTCATTTATAATAGGGTTATAGTACTTTTTATATAACCGGATTTAACAAACCCACCGGGTTTCAAATGTCAATTCCATTGCTTATATTTCAAACAAATCCTCATAAAGAAGGTTAACCCTGCAAAAGGGCAATAATATAAACATGGCCTTAGATAGTGAAAGTGACAAATCTCCCGAAATATTTTTAATTCGGCTGATTATGTAAATGATAATTGTTGTTCTTATCGGTTCGTTACTTAATTACCCGGAAATAAAAGAACAAATCAACATCTCGCAAACATATTTTAGTTAATTTTAGTATTTACAGTATTTAAACATATTTAGATAGGATTTAGAAAGAAATGTATGTATGTATATAGTAAAATTTTCAAAAAAGTAAAGAAAAAAAATATATGAAAATAAATTATTTAATGAAATGTTTTATTTGGAAATAAATTGTATCAAGAGGTTTGTACATATAATATTATTTATACCCTCCGCCCACCATTAAATGGAGGGTATAATTGACTTTGTTGTTCCGTTTGTAACACATCGAAATATTCGTCAAAGTGTATATATTCTTGATCAGCACAAAATTACACTGTGCAACAAAATTCAATTTTTTTTTTCAAAATTATGGGAAAAACCCTGTAGATTATCAAAGTAGAGCTTAATATATGAGACACGTGTATCGGCGTTTTTAAAGTTTACGTCGGAAAGTAACCAAAGTAGGCTAGGCAAGTTCCGCATAATTTTATTTTTTTTTTCAAATATTGGAGTTATGATATCTTGGAATCCTTGCATTTTAGGTATATAGTCTGGCAGCTTTACAGAGGAGGATGTGGGGAATATTTTTGTTAAAAATTTTAACCCTCATGCGGTTCACCAAAGGGGTCTTTTTGGTCCTATTTTCGAACATCTTTCAAAAACTTCTTTAAAATGTGATCATACTTACTTAGCTGGCCCATTACAGAACATTTGTTCCATAGACCGAACTAAGAAAAGGTATCCAATTCTCTCTGTTTCGTGCTTCGCTCTCTGGAATACCGCGCCTTGTCATATCTTCATCCACTTGTTTGCGCCATCTACTCTTTGGCCTGCCTATTCTGCGTGCACCCCCATGTGGTTCATATTTATACGCCTTTTTAGCGGGTTCATCATCGCTCATTCTTATTATATGGCCTAGCAAACGCAATCGCTGCATCTCGATAGGTTTAACTATATTGATGTCGTTGTTTAGCAGATACAGTTCGTGGTCCATACGACGTCGATATTCAACACGTCAAGCACTGCCTTATATGCTTGCGCAAGTACCCAGGCTTCGGAACCACACTTCAGCACGGGTAGTATCAGTGTTTTGTAGAGCGTTATTTTTGTTTGACGAGTTGTGGCTTTGTTTTTAAAGTGCTTACTTAAGCCAAAGTAGCATCTGTTGGCCAGTAAAATTCTTCTTTTTATTTCACAACTGATGTCGTTTGTTGTGTTTACGGCGGTGCCGAGGTACTCGTATACGAAGTATTTTACTACCTCAAAATTATAGGAACCAACTTCAACAGTTGGTCCGATCTCAATGGACGCATTGTTCGCAGATTTCCGACGCAGATTCTCCTTCGACCTTCATAAAGGTATCGGTTACTTCTTTTACTGATCGTCTCATGATGTCTATATCATCAGCATAAGCAAGTAACATGTGGCTATTGGTGTAGATTGTTCTACTTCTTTTGACGTTTGCCTCTCGTATAACCTTTTCTAGCAGGATGTTGAAAAGATCACACGAAAGGCTGTCTCCTTGCCTGAAACCTCTTTTGGTAAAAAATTCTTCGGAGAGGTTCTTTCCTATTTTAACTGAAGATCTTGTGTCAGTTAGAGTCATCTTACAAAGACGAATGAGCTTTGTGGGGATACCAAATTCAGACATTGCTTGGAATACCTTCGAACGCAGCGGGCTGTCGGAGGCTGCTTTATAATCGACAAAAAGGTGGTAGGTGTCGATCTGCACATCTTGGGTCTTATCCAGGATTTGCCGCAGGGTAAATATCTGGTCAATGGTGGACTTGCCAGGTCTAAAGCCGCATTGGTATGGTCCAATTATTTCGTTGACCATGGGCTTTAGTCGTTCGCACAATATCCCTGACACTATCTTGTAGGTGATAGAGAGAAGACTTATGCCCCTATAGTTGGAGCATGAAGTCTTATCTCCTTTCTTATGGACGGGACATAGGATGCTCAGGTTCCAATCGTCGGGTACGCGTTCTTCCTGCCAGATGGTGCTAACTAGCTGATGCATACACCTTATCAGCGTGTCGCCTCCGGTTTTGAACAGCTCGGCTGGTAAGCCATCGGCTCCTGTTGCCTTATTATTCTTCAGCCGATTTATTGCTGTCTTTACCTCATCTTGGCTGGGCGGTATACATTCAATATCATCTTCTGGGATTGGATCTGTGGTGTCTTCGTCGACTTCGCTACTATTGGATACCAACAGTTTGGAAAAATGCTCTTTCCATATCCTTAGCACGCTATCTGTATCAGTTACCAGTTTACCTTGCTGGTCTCTATAGGAGGATGTGCCAGTTCCAAAACCATCAGATTGATGTTTCACTCTTTGGTAGAATTTTCGGACTTCATTCTGTCTCCTGTACATTTCGACTTTTTCACACTCCCGCTCTTTTTCTTGCGGAAAAGACGTTTCTCCCCTCTCCTTTTCTCCCGATACCTCTCTCGTGCGCTACGCGTTGCTGCTGATTGTAAAGTAGCCCTATATGCCGCATTTTTCTCTTCTGTAGCAGCACGACACTCCTGGTCATACCATGGATTCCTTGGTGGAGGTCTCTGGTATCCAAGTACTGATTTTGCGGCTGTTTGCATGGAGTGGGCAATGTTTTGCCATTGTCCTGATAAGTTATCGGGACGAGGAGTGCTTTGATTAAGCAGTTGGGCCAGTTGAGTGGAATTTGCTGTGGCTATCTGTTGTGATTACAGCTTACCGATGTCCATCTTCCGTGTTGTGTCTGTTCGCACTTTGTTTGCTATGTTTAATCTGGTACGTACCTTTGCTGCAACAAGGTAGTGGTCCGAGTCTATGTTTGCACCTCGGAACGATCGTACATCCAACACGCTTGATGCATGTCTTCCATCTATCACAACGTGATCAATTTGATTTCTTGTTCTTTGATCTGGCGACAGCCAGGTGCCCTTATGAATATCGAGATGTTTAAATCTGGTACTGCTAACTACAATGTTTCTTGCAGCTGCAACGTCTATCAGCCTCATACCATTGTCAGATGTTTCACTGTGGAGACTGAATTTCCCGACTGTTAGGCCAAAGGTATTCTCCTTTCCAATTTTGGCATTAAAATCGCCTAGTATAATTTTAATGTCATGGGCAGGGCAAGAGTCATAAGTTTCTTCTAAGCGCTCGTAAAATACATATATCTTTGGTCTGTTCGTCCTTGTCTTCAGTGGGAGCATGAGCGCAAATAAAACTGATGTTGAAGACTTTTGCTTTTAATCGAATTGCAGCGAGTCTTTCATTCACTGGGGTGAAGCTGGAGACCAGATGTTTTAACCTCCGACAAACTACAAATCTGACTCCAAACTCATGCTTTGTGTCATGGCAGCTATAATACAGTGTTGTTGTGACGCCTTTTCCATTCCATCGTATTTCCTGCATGTACAGTAATGCCGGCCTTGTACTCTTCAAGTACATCTGGCAATGCTTAAACTGCACCTTCTCTATAAAGAGTGCGAACATTCCAGGTGCAGATTCGCAGATCACGGTCCTTAAAACGTTTGCGTGGGTCGTCAACTTTTGAGGGATTTGTTTTTCTTTTTTTCATAGTAGGCTGTTTTTTCTAAAGGAGGGTTACTAACCCTGCGCCCAAACCCAAGTTTTTAACGTTCTTATGGGTGAACGCGCGGCATATGTTAGCTCACTACCTTTAACGGGTGTTAAAGGCAGTTCCTCAGGTGACACCACGGGGAGGTCACTTGAGATAAAAGAGGGACCAAGATAAATACTGGGCTTTGCCATGTTAAAGCCGGCCAGGACCGTTCCTTGGTATCTTCCATCCCCTACATCACCCAAAATGTGATCATATCAAATCCAAATATTCTAAAAAAAATTTCGTCACAAAATTTTACTATATGTCTCAGAATACACCAAATCTGTAAATCTTATCTAATCGCCAGGAATCTTTAAAAATGAAAAGCACGTTTTAGGGTTAAAGTCGGACTTCGTCTGAGTTTATTCAAAATTGTCCTTCAAAACATAATTTTAGAGAGATGACATCAAAGACCAAAATATTCTTCGTCAAATTTCACTATGGTTCACCAAAGAAATGAAATGTCTATTTACATTATATATCATGAAAATATCAGTATCAATTTTGCTGAAAAAACATGAAAATATTTTCCAATTTATTTTATGAAATGTTTTTCCTTCTTTTTTCGTGTTGATACATGAAAGTAATATAAAACTTGGTTCTAGGTGAAAGGTGTCAAAAGAAGAAACATTCTACACAAAATTTCATTATGAGTTTCAGAATAAACCATATCTAGGTATACTATTTTCTTAAAAAAATTAGATTACAAGGGTGTTTTTTTAAGCCCGATAGAACTTGAATCGCTGAACACAATTTTGCGATAAAACAACGAACAACAAGTTGCGCGAATCGACGACTGATTTTCAAAGTAAATTTGGATAATTTCGTAGCGTTGTTCAAGCGTGATTCTATTCATGATGATTTGTCAGAGTATACTGAAACAAATAAAAAAAAAATTTCATCAAAATTTAATTTTTTGTGTTATTTTTTACAATTTAAAGTTCTATCTAGCTTAAAAAACACCCTTTACATTTTAGGATGAAATTATTTGTTTTAATTTTGGACTGTTAATTTTACATAATTCCATACTGGATCAAAATCTAACAAAAATCTTCACTTTTTGGGAATATTATTAAAGAAAGAAATGTTCAAAATCAAATTTCACTATGAGTCTCTGAATAAAATAAATCTGTAGCCATAACATATGACATTTTTTGCAGCCCTTGTTTTTGATATAGGGTTTAGACCATATTCTACAATTTTTATCCAGATTGTCGTTGTGATTTGACACTATAAATATCTTATTGATGTTTACTCGTTACAAACTCAAACAGGAGATGTTGTGCGCTACTTTTAAACAGCATTTGAAATATTTGTGATGATTATATATTTAAAAAATATAGAAAAACCAGACCGGATTTGTAAATTTGGGTATTTATAGTACTTTTAACATAAATTACGTACTTAGGATAAGCCATTGATTGCTTATCTTGTATGTGAAAATACGTGAGAGGTTTACGGACATGGTCCAGTGAAAATATAGTTGTCATAAGGGCTCTCACATGCAAGATTTGTCGTGGTCCAATATAATACAATGGTGACAGTAACTCCTATTTGGTAACACTTAGGGAATTAACCCTAGAAATTGACAAAGATAGCTGTATCATGGAGTATACTATGCAACACTGAAAATGCAAACAACTTCTAAACAACACACAAAACATTTTTCCACAACATCCCATACGGGACAAGGGAGACTTCTCTCATATCAATGAGTGCACCCCGATTCATATTAGCTCAATGATATGGGACCTACTGTTTATCGCCGAGTCCGAACGGCGTGCCTTAAGACACCACTTGTAGAGAAGTTTTTCAAGGCTGATATACTCAGGAAATGTCGCCAACATTACTGAGGGGTATTTTGCCACCGTTGAAAAATGTTTGATGTTGCCTGGCCGGGGAATCGAACCACTGACCTTCTGCGTGCAAGGCGGGTGTGCATACCATTGCACCACGGTGGCAAACAACTTCTAGTATGGATTTTTTGAAAGTACATATTTAGACTACAAAAACCCTAGTTGGGTTTTGTCCTGTCAGATCCAGTTCGGATTTTATGACCTCATCTAAACCGGGCTAAAACTACACTTTTTTGTGTTTATCGGACCTTCATCTTAGAAAGGAATAGGAATTTGGCCTTGCTGTCTTTAGCAATATTGTAGCCCTAAACTAGTAGAACTTATCTGTTGAACAGACCACCCAAGAAAAACTTCATCTAGAGCATTAAAATCGATAAAATATAGAAAATTTTACGTAGTTTCTGGAATTCTGGTCGGTATCAGCTAAACTATTAGGAGTTAAACCAAGTAACCTTTTGCAAAAATCATCCAAATAATGTTCTCAGTAATTCCTCAGAACATTCTGAAACTCTAAAATGTGTATTTCATGTTGTTTCAGCGGTATTTTGTATCATATCTTTTACAACACCTATTTCAAACACTGTTCACACCAACAGTTTATTCTCACATTTCTGTTTTCACCTCATTATTGGCATATTTATTAAATCGTCGTTGACAAATATGCTGAAAACTACGAGATGGAGGCATTTTACAACAATGGCATGTTCTGAAGAGTTGTGTATTATATTCAAGCGAACATTTCCTCAAAAGAAAACATTAAGAAAAAATTAACAGTTTTGGAGATATGCTGCGAAATGTATATAAATTATGGAATTTTTAGATATATTTGGAACTTTGTGGCAATAAATGCAGTTTTTCGAGTTCAATATTTCTCCAAATATTTTATTCTTATTCTTATCTATAAATTTGCTTCAGAGGTCAGAAGAAGATTTGCATTGGTTTCAGAGATATAGAACCGAATTTCTTTAACAACTCAATATTTAACCATGTTTAGATGCGGCCATAAAATCGGAGCTGGATCTGACACAACAAAACTCAACTAGGGTTTCTACATTTGGATCTGTACTTTCGAAAAAAAAACCATAACAAATCCAGTTAGAATATAGTCATTTATGTCAAATTTCTTGTGTTCCTTGGTCTCATATTTTAGCTCTACTTTCATAATCTATTCTGTTTTCCTTGTCATTTTTTGTCACACAGTGTTATCAGTCGATATAACCATGTCCGTCTGTTGAAATCAAGATACAGGTCGCAATATTTAAAATATATCTTTATATTTAGTACAGAAGTTTCGATTACTCCCAAGATTGTTTTGGTATTGCTCCAGAGTTGTCATCATCGGACGTCACAGTTTGAAGCAGGGGAACGGGAACATACACCTAGCCACCGGGCCCAAATCAAAAGCAAATTGGCTTAAGTTCGGGAATGTAGTAAAAGAAAGGCTAGGAAGGCAAGTGTATGAGGAATGTCAAAGTAAGCAGGATATAGACAGAAATGCCCGCAATTTAACTGATGCACAAGTAAAGTCATTCGACGAAAATTGTCCTCTTCGAGAAAGGAAGTCTGCCTACGAAAAACCCTAGACGACAGGAAAATTCGAAGAAAAGCAGGGAGTTCAAATGGTTGATTAAATGGAAACAAGTAAAAAAGTGTCAGTCGGCTTTGCCGACAGAGATACATATACCCTCAGCCAATGTGAAGTGAAACTTCATTCTACGGACAGATCGAATTTATTTAAGGTACTTTCATAAATTTGTGGCCCTTTTTGGACATTTGAACCTGTCGATAAGAATGTGGATTAGGATTAAAGTTCAAAAGTGTTGCAGAGGAAGTACTTGAAGGAATGGACTGACATATCCCATTATGGAAGTGGATCTTATTTTGGAAGTTATATCTTTTCTATAGATATCGCGCCCTCTATTCATTTTAGTGGGTCATCCTATAACTTTTGGACCAATATGCCAGGAAACTAAGCCATGGACTTGTCAACGGAAAACATAATATACCTGTAAACAGGACCACGACGAACAGCTTCGATATTCATTTCCCAAGGGTCTTCGAACGGACCTCAAATTGCACTTAGACACAAATGTTGAACTTTTGTGGGGGAGGTAACCTAAGGAGAGGTTCAATAGGCGACATTTTAGAAGTTAAACTAAATATGGACAAAATATGTATCAGGTGATCCAAAGTTTGGACTAAATTGGTTGCCCCGTTCAGTAGATATCGTGCATGTTATTTTAGTGACACTTTTTAGATATTGGGGGAAGTACCGGAAGTTGTGGACCGGTATTGCACATATTCGAAATGAAACTAAGTTTGGACAAAATATGAAGAAGGCCAAATTTTGGACAAAATCGGTTGATCAGTTCGAGAGTTATCGTGCTCTCCAGCAACTACATATGGTGCCGTAGGGGTTTTTTACACCTTTCGGGCTGTTTTCTCAAGAAGTATGAATTTACCCATGGAAAAACTTTTACCGTCGTAATTGAGGCAGCGTATACAAATTGCTTCAAGAAAAATCAAAGTGATTCGAGAGCAGGTCTTAAAGTGAACAATGTTCACTGAACATATCCGAAATTTTGTGTGGGAGGTGTCAAAAGAAGAGGTGCAAAATATAGTCCATATTCGAACCTGAAGGAGTGGACCGATTGTACTTATCTTAGTCTAATAGAAATTTCACGATATGCAAAATATGGACTAAACCGGTCATTCCCTTCAAGAGTTGTAGTGCGCACAATTTTTCCGAACATTTTTTAACTTTTGTGGGGGAGGTATGGACATGGCTAAATCAACTCCAACAACTACGGTGCTCTTGATGGAACTTTAAATGAATGGTGCTTACACCTGGAAAGTTTTTGCGGATTCTGTCATAGATGAGAAAAATCAAAAAACAAAAAAATCGCCGGAAACCTTTTTAAATACATAAATCGCGATTCATCTTGACATTTTTAAGGGGTTTTTAGGTTTTCACGATTTTGCTTGGAAACCGCAAGCCCTATCAAAATGGGACTAAAGAAAATGTAGCTATGAAAATTCTCTACAAGATCGACCTTTACGGTGTTTTCGTAGTTTTTACCATTTTTGAGATATAGAAGTTCAAATTTGGACAATGCACTGACTCTATCGCCCCCTTATAAAACAAACAAACAAACAATTTCATGAAGTTTGCGCCTTAACTAACTTTTGATGGAAACTTTTTGCACAGGGAAAGTTTTTGTGAATTCTGAAACAGCTGTGTTCATAGATAAGAAAAATCCAAAAACAAGAAAAATCGCTGTAGGGATTTTTAAATAAATCGCGGTCAAAATTCACATTTTTCGGTGTTTTTTAGGTTTTCACGATTTTGCTTGGAAACTGCAAGTCCAATCGAAATGGAGCTAAAGAAAATGTTGTAGCTATGAAAATTCTTTACATGATTGACACTTATGACAAGTTCGTAAGTTTCACCGTTATTGAGATAAAGAAGTGCAGATTGGGACAATCGCCTCCTCATAAAACATGACTGCAATTTCCCAACGTAAACTTATACATATATCTCGAAAATGTTACAACCAAGGAAAAAATTACGAAAGCCAATCTTGTAGAACATTTTTGCACCTAAGAGATTCTCTCTAGTTCAGTTTCGATAAGACTTACCGTTTTCAAGCAAATCGTGAAAACCCAACAAAAAGATTTATTTAAAAATCCCTCCAGCGATTTTTTCTTGTTTTTGGATTTTTCTCACCTATGAACATTGCTGTTTCTAAATCCGCAAAAACTTCCCAGGTGTAAGCACGTTCCATTTAAAGTTGCTTCAAGAGCACCGTGACCCTCGTTAGCATAAATGCTAAGGGTATAAAAAGGATGGAAACAACAGAAGAAACCCTAAGCCTTCTGATAAGAATGCACTTCCCATCGAATGCCACGACTCGCTGAGTATATCTACTCAGCACCAAAAATTTACAGCTTAATGGTCAAACAAGCCATCATGAGCTTTTCACCATACAAAGCAGCGGGACTAGACCAGATCTTCATGGCCCTACTACAGAGGGAGGTGGACTTCATTGCATACAAACTGGTCGAGACCTTCAACGCTTGTTTCTAAGGGGATAGTGGGAAACTTCGAGGAACCAGTTTTCATAAATAAGACAATAAATATTATTCTCGTACATTTAAATGCCTAGGAGTAATTCTGGATAGGAAACTTAAATGGAAAGACCATATTCAAAGCACAAAGATGTTGGTCAACTTGTAGAAGGACAATAGGCTCAAAATGGTGGTTTAATCCTAGGATGACACAATGGTTATACAGAGACGTAATTGAAACGATCCTAACATACGCGACTGTGATATTTTGAACATACATATATGAACAAAGAATGCAATGTGAAGATATAGCAAATAGTCCATAGAACATGTTGGCTAACCATTTGCGGGGCAATGCGGGGCTTTACATCAATCCCACGGCAGCGGGTTCATACGTACCGGATTGACCCGAAACCAAAAGTGTTTCGGCCAGCGACTGCCAACCCAGCATTATATGCTGCTACAACAACAACAACTAGGGCTTTACATACAATTTTATTTGTACACCCAATAAAAATTCATGTAAGGTATGAAACAGCCATCGCAGCTACAAGGTTAAAGTCGATGAGCGAGTAGATCGGAACAGACCAATAAACATACCACCAAAGCATACTACAGGTCACAGCGGCGGAGTCAATAAATCAAATAGTATCGGACCGCATACCTGAAACAAGTACAGTAACCTCGTGTGAATTCTTAATACCGGACACGTGAGACACGTAAATCGGGTGCTACGGGTTTACTTACGGGCTGTGTAAGGGAGGATGACGGGACTGGGACTCTACATCATGGAACCCTAAACAAGAATCTCCCTCCGATTGCCGGATTGCAACACGATTCTTTAGGCGGAAAACCGAGCGATAATCACGCAAAGCATACCACTGCAAACATACTAGCGGGTAGCAGAGCACACATTAAAGCTATAACAAACAAGACAGTAAAATCTAAAACTGTGTTGGAATGTATAAAGTCTATAAACAGCTACTCCTAACATGGTACTGCAAACACTATCAGCCCTATTCTGAACATTCCCATGGGAACTGTTTCCCATGGGAGCGAAATTTCCCATTCCCACGTTTTCCATATTCTAAACGACGTGGGAAGAGCAAACCATGGGAGCTGAAATTTCGAAATTCGAAATTAGTTACACCAAATTATTATAGCATACTTTTGGGAGCTGTAATTTTGTTTTGTAATACAAAATGCCTATTTGCATTGAATTCGCGGTTTTTGAATTAGATTAGCAAAAGCACAACTCACTTAATTCAACAACCGTGCATTGATTTATGGATTTTTAAGTGAATGGAGTCAGCGATGTGTGATGTTGTTCTAATAAGCACATTTTCTTCAGAATTTGCGAATTGGTGTAAGCATTTTTTTAAATAGTAGGCAAACATAAGTTTTGTGTATAAAGTAATAGGAACTTTTTAAGTTTGCAACGAATTAAAAATTGTATGTTGATACGGAGTAATTTTAGTTAGGGGTTTAACGAGTATATTACTTAATGATAGCTAGAACTCGTATTTTGCATATATTTAAAAAATTCAAAAAGATAAGGGGCCTAATTATGTGATTCGATTCGATCGTGAATTTACTCGTGAATAATTTTTCGACACCAAAAAAAAAAACGGCATGATAAGACTCGATCGAAATCGTTGATCGAATGTTTCGAGAGTAACCGGTAATCGAACTATGTGTTCTTCAGGGAATGTTATGAAGGTAGATGTCAAAAAAATGTGTTTATTTCAAAGCAAAAACTAAAAAACAAAATTATGGATGAAAAATGTAAATATTTGTGGAATTTTTTGAACAATACATTGAATAATAATTTCGGAATGAAGTGGTGCTAAGAAAATATGAAAATTAGTAATGTTTGCAAAATTGTTTTGACATTCTTGTTACAGTTTGCTAATACATCTACCTTAATAATTCTCTCTCAAAATAAATGAGAGAATTTGGTGGGTGTTTTGACTTAGCCTCTCTGAGAGAGTATTTCCTTTGGTAAACAACGGGGGATGAACTGTTTAAAATGCACTTTATTAAAAGTTGTTCACCTATAAAGTGAAGGCTATTAATATTAAATAATTTTTTGTTTTGCAGAAATTCATATTTTTTCAACTTGTATTTTAACGACTGCAAACACTAATTTTTGGTTAATGATAGCATGCATATGTATTTATTTTAATTCTAATTTTATCACAATTTCTCAAAACGACTGAAAAGGACTTTTCCCTAATATTTACTAATATCATTTTTCCTCTATAAACCGTCAATAAACAACAATTTTTTACATTTTAATCAAAAATACAATAAGAAATCTTTCATTTCGTTTGTTTACGATAGGCCATTTGGCTACGAGAAATTACTCGCAAATTTATGCTCAATTTCTCGATAATTTTACTCGATAACGAATGTTGTCATCCCAACTTTGAGTACTCGGGTCGAAACAACTCGATATCGAATCACGTAATTAGGCCCAAGTTTGGATATTTTTCTCGATTACATATTACATATTTTTGCGTGTTATTACATATCGTCACCATAAATTTCCGAAGACGTATCTCAAAAAAAAAATAAATAAATAAAATACGTTTTTGATTGAATCTAAAACTAAAACACATGCCCTTGCAAAATTTCAAGCTTCTACGTTCAAAAATAACGATCCTAGCATTGCAATAATTTGGCATATATGTATGTACGTTTGTGTGATCCTTGTAGTGTCATTGAGGAGACTAACACTTTTTCAATAGAACGGCGAACGAAAATGAATAAAAGTTGTAAAGCTGTATATATGTATTATGGTTATTTTCCAATATATTTTAATAATTATTGCCAAAAATTCTTTTGAAATTCATTTGTTTTTACTTGCTGTGCTGCGTTAATAGAATCAACCATGACTCTTTTTCTCGTATTTCAATACATATGGTCTGTTCCAGAACTGCAAAAATCTACTAATTTGTACTACCTTTTTTTGTTTTCTTCGATAACATAAAGGAAATTTTTTTATCGGTGTAAAACGTGTTAGATTCTTGTAGGTTTTTGTATCATATAAGAATATGCAAAATCCGAAGTCTACTAATGACATATTTTACAGTACATTTTGTATGCTTTTATTAAGCAAACACATGGCGATTATAAATATTTGCAATAATTTTGTCGTGTAGATGTCTTAAAATATGAAATTTCATAAAAATATGAAATTTCTTGAATTTTTTTTCAAACTCCCACACTGTTTGCTGGGGAGATTTTTCCCACAAAAAGACACAAAATTCTCCCACAATTCAAGATAGAGAATGTGAATGTAAACTTTTTTCCCATGGGAACAAATTCCCAATTCGAACTTCATTCAGAATGAGGGGAGATGGGAAATGGGAAAAAAACTCCCACAAAATTTTATTCAGAATACGAAAATGTGCGAATGGGAAAAAATTCCCAACTCCCATGCGTTCAGAATAGGGCTGTTGGTGTTTGCCATATGTTTCACCGTTCGATAACCGTATGTATCGATAACTTTTTTAAATAATTTCGATGGTATAAGGGAATCCAAAAATTTCGTTCGTTCGTAATTTGTCTTCGAACAAAAACTCGCTCGATAACGGATGCCAGAATTAGGCCCCAGAGTTTTTTGTGGCGTTTAAACGACCAGTGCCTTTATCTGGGTTAAAACCAAACTAAAGAGAAAATTAGCTAATGATAAGAACACCATAACTAAAACCTTAAAATTAAACTATAATTTTGATGAGCGTTGAAAACAAAATATCTACTCACAATGCTGTTGACAGTTCTAAAGGATTCAATTTACCTCTTAAATGTCTTCTTACAGATGCTACGTTAAGACAATCTCTTCTATCACACTGTGCAACATTTTTAAGGCGATCTTGTGCAAACAATTCGAACTGAGGATTTTTTGAAAGTACAGACCCAAACGACAAGAAACCCTAGTGTCGGGTTTTGTTGTGTCAGATCCAGCTCGGATTTTATGGCCCCATCTAAACATGGTTAAATATTGAGTTTTTAAAGAAATTCGGGGCTTTATCTCTGAAACCAATGCGAATCTTCTTCTGACCTCTGAAGCAAATTTGTAGATAAGGACAAGAATAAAATATTTGGAGAAATAATGATCTCGAAAAACTACATTTATTGCATCAAATTTCAAAATATATGCAAAAATTCCACAATTTTTATACATTTCGCACCGTATCTCCAAAACCGTAAATTTTTTCTGAATATTTTCTTTTGAAAAATATTCCCTGGAATGTAATACACAACTCTTCAGAACATGTCATTGTTGTAAAATGCCTTTATGCCGTTGTTTTCAGTAGATTTTTCAACAACGATTTTATAAAAATGTCAATGAAATCCGAAATGCGAGAATAAACTGTTGGTGTGAACTGTGTTTGAAATACGTGTTGTAAAAAATATGATTCAAAATACCGCTGAAACGATATGAAGTAAGCATTTGAGAGTTTCAGATTGTTCTAAAGAATTGTTGAGAACTTTATTTGGTGATTTTTGCAAAAGGTTACTCGGTTCAACTCCCAATAGTTTAGCCGAATTTATTTCGGCCAGAATTTCAGCAATTATGTAAAATTGTCTATATTTTATAGATTTTGATGCCCTAGATGGAGTTTTTCTTAAGTGCTTTTTACAAAAGATAAGTTCTACTAGTTTAGTGCTACAATATTACTAAAGACAGCAAGGCCAAATTCCTATGCGTTTCTGAGATAAAGGCCTGATAAATGCAAAAAAGTGTAGATTTAGCCCGGTTTAGATGAGGCCATAAAATCCGAACTGGATCTGACAGGAGAAAACCCTACTAGGGTTTTTGTAGTCTAAATATGTACTTTCAAAAAATGCATACTAGAAGTTGTTTGCATTTTCAGTGTTGCATAGTGTCATCAAAAAATAGTTCCACAGTGATTATCATTTTAGAAAAATATACCTTTTGTGTTTTTACAATTTTAGGGATAATTATCCCAGTCATTATGGACTTACCACCGATAAAAATTGTACGGTCGTAATGTGAGCCGCAAGTGTCAGTTGTAACAATTTAAAAACGACCCTTCTTTTTTCTAGAACCACCCTCATGAAAAGACACTATAATTTTTTATTTTTTAATCTTTTATTTGTAAATAAACGCATAAATCTGCCTGGGCATTTGAAAACAAAAAATATAGAATTTTAACATATTTATAAATAGATATTCACATACATATGTACGTATTTAATAGTGTGTGTGTTTGGCTTATTTATTTTATTGTAAATAAAATAAGATTATTTTCAATAGTGGTATGGAAAGTGCAAATTTTACAATTGTGAAAAATCAGAAAAACTCAAAATATTTATACATACAATTAATATTTAAGTACGATTTCATTGTAGAAAACATTACGAACAGACGATTCGTAACAATACACTCATCAAATAGGAGAAAACAGCGGTACCAAACTTTTCTATATTGGACTTACTATAGTTTTGGTTCATGATCATCATCATATCGTACAAAATCAACTTAAAACCCCTATTTAAAGCAAATTTTCTAGAATCCAATGCGATGTTAGGAAATAATTATTCATATTTTTTTATTTACAGATATTAATTTAAAAATATTTGACTAATTAATTGCAAAAAAAAAAAAATAAGAAAGAAGTCTTTTGAATATGTTCAATAAGCAGGATATCTTAAATATCTTCCCTCCTCTTTATCTTACGATGTCGAACATGCATACAATAACCACTCAATCGGTATGAAGCTTGTTATGGCCATCTTTAGTTTTGAATGTAGTTGGAGGATATGCCACAAAGACCTGGTTCTGGTTCTGGCAGAAGAATAAAATAAAGCAATTCCCATTAGCATTGTACCAAATGAAAGCTAATGTTACCATTCGAATTTTCGTTTTCGTGTCATGAGAGCAACTAAAATCGATCATGACATAGTCCAGCAAAAAAGTTTGTTTAATACTTTTTAAAATGTACGTATTTACTGAAATTTGACTAAATTCCTGTTAGCCTTATCGATCGGGAAAAAAGAAAAGAATATTTTAAGAAATTGTCTATTAAAGTAAAAAAACACCTGATTTGCATATGTCGCTCAGCGAACACAATAATCCGGAAATTTCAATAATTCATGATTTCATAAAATGAAATCATTGCCAATGAAGAATATATGTTAACAAACCATTCAAATATTGCTTATTGAACAACAGCGACAAATAATAATAACCGTTTGAAAGAGAAATCAATTCATTATTTTTTTCGTATTCGTGTGTAACCCTAATTATCCCTTCTTATTATTTTTATTAATTTAAAAAAAATCTTCTTACTATTCTAATCATTAATATAGTTTTGTGTTTTCTTTTCTATATAACTGTTTTATAATTTGCTGGGTTCTTTTTCCTTCTCTTTACTCCATAATATTTAACATTACTCATTTTACTCTATCTAGTAGAAGAATAATAAACGTTCTTGAGCCGAGGTCGACAAAAGACGCCAAGTACGTTTAATACTAACGTATTGTATCAAAGCACGCACACAAATCAAGAAACCAAAGGCCATTATTAACCACCATAGCCACGAATTTTCGTGTGATGCCAAATCCGTTGAATGTTTAACAATTAATGTCCATTTGGCTAATGATAAACCGAACCCTGAGAGTGCACCGTAACGGGCTGCAATGGTATGACAGAAGCAGGTCAACATTAAGAAACCAATCCAATTGAATAAGAATGCCACCATAAATGCAGTGATGAACATTATATCGGTACCCAATAAATTGTTATCCGTGGAATTTGTTAAATTTTCCGCCTCAGATGCATCAATGGCAATAAATGTTAAACCACTTCCGGGTCCGCCAGTGGTGACATTTGTATCACGTAAATTCAAAAGTGGATTTGGTGGTGGTGCTAATGGTGGCGGTGGTTGTAATGTGTGTGTTGTCAGAAATCCAGGTGGCAATTCACCATTTAGTGATTTTTCCATTTGAACCTCTTCATAGGTTGGTAGTTTTCCATGATGTATGGGTATTTCTGCTGGTAATGTTGTTTGCTGTTGTTGTAGATTTTGTTGATTCAGAGCCGTCATCTGTTGCTGCTGCTGTAAATTAACATGACTGTTGGTCAACTCATAGGGGGGTGGTGCACTGAAATCAGCTTTTGGTGGACCCAAATCTAGATTCTTGCAGGTTTTTTTAAGAATATGCAAAATCCAAAGTCTACTAATGACATATTTTACAGTACATTTTGTATGCTTTTATTAAGCAAACACACGGCGATTATAAATATTTGCAATAATTTTGTCGTGTAGATGTCTTAAAATCTGAAATTTCGTAAAAATATGAAATTTCTTGAAATTTCTGTTTGCTGGGGAGATTTTTCCCACAAAAAGACACAAAATTCTCCCACAATTCAAGATAGAGAATATGTATATACTTTTTTCCCATGGGAACAAATTCCCCCAATTCGAACTTCATTCAGAATGAGGGGAGATGGGAAATGGGAAAAAAAACTCCCACAAAATTTTATTCAAAATACGAAAATGTGGGAATGGGAAAAAATTCTCAACTCCCATGCGTTCAGAATAGGGCTGATTTTTCCGTGACGACATTTTATTCACGAATAAATTCTCGATCTCGATTCTCGACCAAATAAAAGTCAATTATATTCCATATTTTAAGTATTTTATTGTTGGTTTTATTTGTGTGTTTGTTATGTACTATTGTTTTTTGTTTTGTTATGCACACATTCATACATATTAAATCTTTTTCAAAGTTATTTTATTTTATGTTGTTGTTGTATTTTATATAAATAATAACCTATAAATATATAAAGTTGAAAAATAAATAAATATTATTGAATATGTATGTATGACTGTGTGATGAGGATGTTTTTTTAGGTGTTTGTGATTTGGTTTATGTTTTCTCTTCAGAAGACTCTGTATTTTTGTTGCATACGGAACAATTGTGTTATGTTGTTTTTAGGAGAAAAATATCTGTATATGTAGTTGTTTAAGAGGTTTCTTATGTTTTTGTTTTTCTTCTTTTTTTTTTGTAGTTAGAAATTGAGGTTGTTGTCATTCTAAATATGTTACACATCTTAACTTAAAGTACATACATATATAGTAGAATTTACTTCTAAAGTATAAAATATAACGTTTTATTTTTTGCTGTTAATTATTGACGTGTTTGCTAGGGCGGAGGGGGAAGGATGAAATGAGAGAAGGCTTTAGCATCTCTATAAGAGGAATTTAAATGCCAAAAACAAATTGAAATATTCAAATTGGACAAAAAAGAAAAATTAATTGCATTTTTTCTTAAGCCTTTTAATGGAACCAACACGCCTTCAAATGGATGGGAGGAAGGAGTATACATGAGAAGTAAAAAGATCAGTACACAGCTAAAATTAAAAATTAAATAAACGCTACGTTAAATTAGGCTTAAACTTCGATGAACGTTTGATTGGTTTCTATAACCAATTACGGCCACCACGTCATATGTTGTTCTCTTTTTTGCCATCCTCACTTTTAGCAGGTTCTTCGGTTTCTGTTGTGTCCACTAAAGAAATTATCATTATTAATAACTGTGTCTTTTTTTCTTGGTTGACTTTTATCTACTTACTTTTGTCTTTGTCATCTTTGGCTTCGGAATTCTCTGTCGCCTTGCCACCTTCCTTATCGAGGCGTGGTCGTTTTCTTTGACCTTTGTATGAACGATTATCCCTTCGACCGCCTTCACCTTCATCTTCTGAATCGGAGAATTCATTGTCCGGCACAATGCGTTTATCTTTGTCTGCTTGTGTTAGTCTTTCGTCTTTGTCAACTTTATCCTCATCTTCGGACTCATCGTTGATTGCATCTTCGGGTATGGCTTGTATTTGCACACCAGGTGCATGTGGTAACATACGCAAGTTTTCAAAGAGACTGTAAATGAGAAGATATCAATGAAATATTGTAGGGGTTTGATAATTACTACTGAGCTATCTTAGCAAGCGAAAAACCCGTATTTGGGTAATATTGACCCCAACCGAGGAACCCATGGTATAATGAGAAGAATACGGCAGATGTAAGAGGAATCGGCAGAAAAGGTGGGAGAAACGCTATTTTATATTCAAAAAAATATACAACTGGAAAAGAGGTAGAGCTGAAAAATTCACAGGTGAGCAAGGTAATTTCTTAACTAGTATTGATAGTTTGTTCAGGGGTAGAGTATTATGGGATAAAACCTTTTCCAAAATGTTTGTATCTTGCAGTAGCGACGTGGCGATTTCAAAGAACCAACAGACTTGGAATCAATTACCTAATTTGGTAATTCCAGATATCTGGAAGGTGAGCCGGATCATTACTAATCGAAACCATAAACATCTCTACCAATCCACCAAACTTCTCTCCTTTCACCTATCGATCATTCCATGCGGATTTCCGACATTATGAATTCCCCCCTCTAAATTATATCACGAGTTGTCTTGCCAATTATCTTAACGGTAGATAAGCCTTCATCGAACTCCAGTTTAATAAATCCAATTTCGCAATATGAAAACGGGAGTGACGGAAAAGCGGTAGGAGAGAGAGGCCATTTTGTTCAACCTTGCGAAGCTCCTGAGTATCTTACCGGACGTTTCGGTGGTGTCGTACGGTGATATACGCGGTGAACAGGCGGCGCCAAACTCGTGTAGTGTGGTTTGTCACGGGATAGAGGAAAATCGATCAGATGTAATGGATGTAGGGAACTTTCGAGGCTGCTCTGGGGGGTTACTCTCTATTGCGATGCGTTAGAAAAATGCGATGCGTAAGGAAATTAAATGCGTCTCTAACACGTTTTCGTATCTCCTTTCGCAAGTATTTTTGTTCTTTTTTCCTTTCTGGCACCGCCGCAATCTGTAATACAAAAGCATATGTCAAAATCGTGTGTTAACGCAAATATCTTGCGCTAACAAAATACCAAACGCAAACGCATCGCAGTACAGAGTAGCCCCCTGGTCTTAGTCTACACCATGACTACTGCGACTTGCTGGTCGAATACCCAAAGCTATATATACCGTATTTCCAAGCAGAGGCGACGGTACTACCAAGTTAGCGTGAAGAGCTTCTGCGTATGAATTCTACCGAAGGCCTTCGATACCGTAAACCTTGCTAAGCTGTTCGAAGATATAGAGAGAAATTTGCCCCAAATTGTGTTTGAAACGGTGAATAAGCTAATATATGTAGGAACGCCAATCGTTTGTAGAAAGCGTTCCCTGTCCAGGTTTGTCAGGAAAGATCCTTATGATCTACAGAGAGAAGTTCCATGGTACAAACGAGAACCTCTAGAACAACGGACATATTAGGCAAGCTTGGATAACATTGCGAATGCCGTCCACGGGGACCATCGCAATTTATCGCAGCAAAGAACGCCAGCTGCCAATCCTAACACGAGTGGTTTTTGGTCAATTGAGGCGCTCAACGTCAAAACGGCCTAACCCACATGTTCAACAAAATCAGACTGACTATGGTAAGTGCTCCTAACATCGGCATGTCCAAGTAGTCGGCACTTTTTCAATTTGAACTCAAATAACTAAAAATTAAGAAAACAAAATACGAAAATAATCTTAAAAATGCTTAAACAATATTGTCAGCTAACTTTGTTAAAATCTCATTGAGCTAGGACCAATTATTGTATCGAAATTTACGTTGTTGTTGTAACAGTGTTCATTATTATGTTTGTATGTTCGTTATTCTGTTCAATGTGGCTCTGGGTCTATCTCCAGTTCCACAAAAATGGCTGCTTCAATGGGATGTGGCCACAGATCCCCTGGAGTTAGATGAGTAGGTTTGGCGGGGCAGTTGAAAAGGTGTGGACTTGAGGACCTTGTTCCTACTTTTCAGTTTGTCGCTGATAGTTGTGCCGTGTCGAATGTGACCCCTAAAATTTTGGGGCAGTTTGTGATCGGAATTCTGCTACCGTCGACCACCACATTCAACTTTCTTCCCAACTGCGCTGTCCATGTGGTGAACAGAGTGGCTGTAGATTTTGTGGTTGAAATCTGCATATTCCTCGAGTGTAAAAAGGTGGTAAGATCGGTTAAATAAGTGTTCAGTCTCTCACAGATGTCATCAGAGAAGGTACCTGATGGCAGGATCGTGCAATCATCCGCATACGTTACGATTTCGATGCGGTCTGGAGAGGTAGAGGCTAATAGCACCCACCTTGGGAACTCCCTGTTTCACTTTACGGTGTTTGGACTTTTTGTTCCTGATTCCACGTACGACTGGCGTCCACACATATAATTGACTATCCAACGTTTAAAGCTTGGCCGGAGGGTTGTCTGCTCAATGCCCTCAAACAGCGTAGAGTGCCTGACTGTATTAAAGGCTTTTGATAAGTCAAGCGCCACCATCACTGTTCTATCTCACGGCGGTCTCTGGTTGAGTCCTTGACAAATATATGTGGAGATGGCGTGCAGCGCTGTTGTTGTTGTAGCAGCATCTAATGCTGGGTTGGCAGCCGCTGGCCGAAAAACGTTTGGTTTCGGGTCAATACGGTACGTAAGAACCCGCTGCCGTGGGATTGTGTGCAGCGCTGTTGTCGTGCTGTGCTGCTTACGGAATACATGCTAATGATCGGCAACTTGATAGCTATTTCTGATACTGTGTACCGGGCGACAATAGCGAAATCGGTCTGTACGAATCACTTTTGCTGGCATCCTTGCCTGGCTTCCGTAGTGGGACCACCATGCCCATTTTCCAGACTTCGGGAACAATGAGGGTAGCTAGCGACAAGTTGGGTTCCATCAGGGCCCAACGCTTTGGATGATTTAGCATTCCTGATGGCATTGGCAACATCATCCATTGTAAACTGTGGTGGCTTATCCTCGGCAAGGAGAGATCTGATGCGATGTAATACTCTTATCTTCGCCCTCTGAATCTCGGGGTGCTGGACAAACTGTCGATTGAAATAACTTGCACACCTCTTCGGGTCAGTCAACGTAACGTCGCCAATCGTGGCTGAGGTCCTATCTTCCTTCTTTCCAGGGTTCGAGAGTCACTTAAGCGTTCCCCAAAATTCAATTATATCGGCTCCGATGTGGTAACTCTTCAGATGAATTAACCATTTGTTCCGCTTATGCTCCCCGACCAACCTGTTAACTTCCAGTGTCGGCTCCCTGGCTCTGGGGTCATTGGGGTTGGCTCGACGAAACTCATTAGCTAATTCCGTCGCCTCTGCTGGGAAGTTTGGTCTTACTTCGGGTATTCGATCAGCAGGGTATGGCGAGCGGCTGCTGCTGTGATGAGGTCTCGGAACGTCCTTTCCGCTAGCCGAACATCAAAAGGATTGGTCAGTTCTCTGAAGCGGTGATTGGTGAACTCTCTGAAACTCGGCCAACCAGCATTCTTATGATTGACGAATGTGCGGAGTTCAGAGGTGATGAAAGCGGGTGGTCTAATGGAGACGGTCTGATCCAAGGCAAATGACGGGTTGCCAGGTAACGTCATGTGACACTGTGATCTGTGACACTCTCCTCTAATTCTGGAAGGGGCGTCCTCATTGACCGTGCAAAACGTAGAACTATCAATCTGCTCAGCCAGCCTGGTACCCCTCTGGACGTTTCCCAGGGCCGAATGCCACATCTCATGATGCGCATCAGAGAAGTGCACAAGTAGCTGATTTTGACACTCATAAGCCACATGCTGAAAAACAAGCGTATGTGCGGCTTGCTACTCTAAAAAATAAATGCAAGTGTTGCTTGCCATTCTCAAAATATGTACGAGTGTGGCTAGCCACTCAAAAAATAAGTTATTTAAAAATGGATATTTTTTGACACTTGCGTATGCTTTGCCAAGTAGTTTTAAATACACAATAACAATTTCTGTCTTACTTTTTTGCTCATTGCACATCAAGTATTGTTTTCAACCCTTGTAATTCAACCGATTGACTCGTGCTCTCCGAGAGAATGAGAGCTAAGATCAGTGATTTTCAAACGTTAAAAGAACATGCAAAAACACACATAACATTCCAAGCAAATAAAGAAAAGCATACACAAACGAAACAACAACAAATAAAATTACAATTGTTTATTTTTTGTAGTGTTGTGTGTGTGCTTCCACTTGATAAGTCACTTGGCAAACTATCTACGATTGCGAGTTTTGTAACAGTGCAAAATATGATGAATACTTGTTTTACTTATTACGCACAAGCAACGGTCTTGATGCGTCGCAAGTATTTTTGGTGGTGGTGGAAAAAATACCGAGTGCGAGAAAACACATGCGTTAAAATAGCAAAAGGCCCAAAAAACTTGTGCGTGCTCAATTGGCTTACGGGGGCAAGTAACTCATTGATGATCTCTGATGCGCATTAAAGTCCCCCAGGACCAGACGATTATGACCTTCCAAAAGCGGGTCAATGTCAGGCTCGTAATCTGAGATACAGCTATTTCTCGGCGGATGTATACATTCAGCAACTCTATCTCGGCAGCTCCACACCTGACTGCTACACCATACATTCCATGTACGGGTCATTAGAGACAGGCTCAAGCGTGATAGGTCTGTATTGGACAGACTGGTGCAATAGGAAAGCTAACCACCCACCTCCACTTGCGATCCATCCTTAGCAGGTTGTAACCATCACAACGTTGTAACCATCACAACGTTGTAGCTACAGTTGTTGTTGAGCTTGGTTTCTTGCACCGCCACGACCTTGATATTCTTCTGACTCATGAAATCTACTATTTCCTCGATCTTACCTCGGAGTCCATTGCAATAAAATTGCAAAAAGGATGCATTGTCTGGGATTGGGACAACAACAGCGGTTGCTGTCAAGGGGACTGCGGGGGAGTTTTATAATCTGACGACGAGGGAGTTTCGTAATCCGATTACGACTCACTGGAGGCTGTGTTCACGCAGCATGCAGCAACATAGTCCCTGTCGTAGTCCCTCACGTGGACAAGTCCAGAGCAACCCCATAGCTACACCAGTTCTGACATCTATTGCTTCTCACCCAACACAGAAAAACGAAACAAATACAAACATATGTACACTGAGGTGGCAGCCGCTGGCCGGAACGCTGATGTTGTGTGGTTCCGGGTCAATCCGGTACGAAAGAACCCGCTGCCGTGGGATTGTATCGAAATTAAAGTTTTTATCAGTGAGAGGTTTTCAACACAACCGAAAATGCAAGTTTCTTAAGAAATAAAATTTTAGAGATTTTAACCTTATAAGCTCTGTAATTATATTAAAACGTAGAAATTTTCAACAAAATTGTTGTTGTATAAAAGATTTAGTTTTATCAGGTAGTATAACCTAGTATTATACAATGCAAAAGGGAGTTTTTTCTATTATTTATTTTAAAAGCTTCCGGATAGATCTTTATAGCCTGTTTGATTTTTTAAACATGTGGTTTAGACCGCTTTTGCGCTAGCTGCCTCAATTAATTCGTACCGGGTCCGATTGTTAAATTACCTAAATTGTTACAATGTTTATATACCCGGCCTCGTTTTTAATAATCCTTCTCTTTACGTCATATAAGTCCATTTCTTAATAAAAATAATATTAAAATTAATTGTGAATAAAAGAATACTCACCGATTTCTTATCTTTTCCAAATATTCTGTTGTATTTTGATTTGTCATATTGCTGGGGCTAATGTGAAGTTTAAAGTCTGGACCAAAGTATTCAAAGTAATCGTTGTAGGGTAATTCATTGGCAATTTCCACACCGAGTGCCACTGATGTTTCATATGTCCAACAACGTGATACATTACGAATTGTATAGCCTCCACCACCGACCATTAAGAAGGGCAGATTATATTTCTTTACAAACTCGACACAACGACCATGTCCTTTAACGGTGAGATTGAAACAACCCAAACGATCACCAGTCAACGAATCAGCACCACATTGTAGAACAACAGCTGCGGGTTGAAAAGTTTCCATCACTTTTGATATGATTGGTTCAAATATTGATTCATACGCCTCATCATCCATTCCATCACGTAGGGGTATATTAACAGCATAATATTTACCCTTGCCCGCGCCAATATCACGTAAATCACCAGTGCCAGGGAAATATTCACCATATTTGTGAAAACTAACTGTCATAACACGATCTGTTGTATAGAAAGCTTCTTCTACACCATCACCATGATGGACATCGATGTCAATGTAAAGAACACGTTGGTGATATTTCAACAGTTCCAATATGCCCAAAACAATATCATTGACATAACAGAAACCAGAGGCCTCCGATTTTTTAGCATGATGTAGACCACCACCCCAATTGATGCAAATTTCGGAGGCCTGTTTGTTCAATTTAACGGCAGCAGCAACCGAACCGCCAGCAGAAAGTTGACAGAACTCATAGAGACCATCAAAGACGGGACAATCTTCGCCAACGTTAAATCGTTGCATTTGTTTGTTATATTCAGTCATATTATCGGGTCGTATGGAACGTAGGAAGCGAACATATTCATCTGAATGGAATTTGGTCATTTCATCGGCAGTGGCTTTGTGGGGACGCTGTAAAGAAGAAGAAATCATGTGTTTAAAACAAAGTAGCATAGAATACTCATATTATTTACTATATTGCAAGGCTGATTACGAAAGTCTCAATCGAACACAGTCTCAATCCTCCTCAGTAGCTTTAAGGAGTACCAAAAAAAGGCAGCCATAGTGCAATTCCCTTAGGATATGAAAAATCGACCGCAACAGAGAGACCGATCCTTCTCAGGCAAGATGATCTGACTAAGGAGATTGTGAGGGGAAGAACGACGACTCCCCATATCCCATATTAAAAGTAGCCAGGGAAAGGAAGGATAATCACGCCTATATAATGGTAGTGGATTGACAAGACCCCAGGTGATGTTTCGGAAGCGCAACTCCTTGAGTTTTGGCTGAAACTGCGATTCTTGAGGCGTTTCGAAAGGAAATATCCTCATATTGCGAAATCTATCCTTTCAATCGAGCTGATTCCAATCTCTGGTTCGGTTGCTACCCAGCAAAATGTTCGATGCCAAAGATGCCATTCAATTTTATATGAGCGTGGACCCCAAAAGATGCTGTTCCACCAATGCTTTGGCATGTCATTTTCACCAACCCTTTGCAATGACATTATCATTACGACGAGAGTTTAAACAGCGTTGGTTGTGACTTCGAGTCTCCGGCAACATCAAGCGTATTGTAAATAATTAATCTTATATATTTAGAAAAATGTGTGTAAACAAAAAAACCAAAATTCAACTCTATTGGACCGATGGAATGGGTTCAAATGCTGATAAAAAAAATCGGATCTTTCACGACTTCCTTTGCATTTCTCCAAATGCTAATGGAAAGATCGGATCTTTCACGACTTCGTTTGAACCAATCCAAAAAATGCCATGAAATCACGTGATCGCATCGAACACCTTCCTTCAAATTTTGTTGGGTAATTACACCGACCGGAAGAGTGCAAAAACGGAGGCTAGTAATTTGATCCCGACAACAGCAAAATTACAGTTACTACCAAAAGGCGTCCAGTTTGGCGGTAGGAAAAGCCGTTGAAACAGCCACACAAATGCTTACCTAGTGTGACAGCTTCGTCTGTAAAGAATGCTTCGTCTGGGGAAAGAAGAACAGGAAAGGTTAAGCAACTCCGAGGATACAAGGAACTGGCACGCACACAAATCACTGCAAGTCCACAGTCTCCCAACATGTTCAGCCCTTCTAGGAAGTTGGAAAGAGAATATATAGTGCTGCAAGTAGCCAAATGGGTTGAACGACTGAAGGACTCCAAATCGATTGAACACAATTCACAAAAGGCGACTGTGAATAGAGTGATGGGACCGAGGTTACTTATTGTAAAATAGTGAAGAAAAGTCGTCCTGTGATTACCGGCAAGGAAAAACACGGACAAAAACTCTATCATCTGTCTAAAGAGAACTCACAGGAGTCATCAAAATCTGCGAGTATGATTGCCTCATATAACCATTTAGTAGCAGCCATTTATAAGACTGATCCTGAAGGTAAGATCATTGGGTGTTGTTAAAAGTTCGTCTGGGGAAGATCATAGCCCCTGACGATGTAGACGACAGCAAGACCGGCTTTGGAATATCAGCAATCTACAAGGATGTCAAAGTTGGTTATCAAATGTCAGAATGGGAAATCTAAAGATTTCCTCATCCAGACAATAACATGAACGCACTTTTGAATGGCTCAGACACTTTTGCACTTAAATCCAATTTAAGGTCACCTCTTACATCGTATTGAAATTTTCATAGCGACTAGTCCTTCCGATAATAACTGAAACAGAAAAAAATTAACAAGCCCCTGAAAAAGTTCAAAATTTTTGCAGGTTTTCAAATCATTTTGATATAGGAAACACCTTTCCGAACAGTTTAGTGCCAAAGTAAAGACAAGGGGACAGAGCACAGAGTCAACTTGTCAAAATCCTCCATATAAATAATGAGGGCTTTAATGTTCCACTTGGGTTCAGATGGACCCAACATTTTTATCGCAAGTACAACTCGGAATACTGATAATGTCATATACATATAGGCTCAACAGATCTAAAAGAGGCCTAAAGACAGGAAATTATACTAGCCAGGCCAAGTTTTTCTTCCGTCCTTACGAGAAATGGTTAATCCCGGACAAAAATGTTAATTCTAATGAAATTTTTTTTTGCCACACAAGACCATGCAAAGACTGTTTTCGACAATTCTTAAGTAAATTTACGCAGACGACGGAAGTGCTATAGCTGTACAGCGATAGTGATTTAGTTCAACATATTACAAAAGTTTAGTTGGCAAAGCCCTGTTGTGAGAATGGATAAAGTTACTCCAGATAAATGTGTTTTTCTGAAAAATTTCGGAAGAAATTGGAGTAGCGCTCAAGGCAGAGGCACTTGGAAGACTACGTTTTTGATTCCGAAATCAAACCTTTTGCTATAATCATCAAGTAGGATCATCTTTGCTATGGAATTATTATTTTGGACTATACTCAAGTAATAACTGAAACATTAAAATTTGTATTAAAAATATGTTCAAATAATTTTCCAAAATACAACTTACATAAATTTCCATTTTTCTATAGAGCCCATAGTTGAGCAACAGATTATGGGTCATACGTATACGATGAGGTTTCATGGGATGTCCCTGGCCATAGTAGTAGTTGCCAATATCACCTGAAAATGAAAAATTAAAAATAAAAGAAAAATTAAATATTATTTCTTAAAATATGCAAAATAAACACTTTTACAAAATAATCAAATAAAATTAATATTCCGCTGTTGAAACAAAAAAGCAAAAAAGCATTTTTAAATCGAGAGTCCCTACAGCGTCATATGTTTTCACACACAACAATACACTTTTCTTGCAAACGACGACCATACGCACTTAGAGTACACAAAAAACGCGCACATTCCACAAACAACAACAAAAAATAGCAAGCATCTGCGATGTGATGTACTTTGTATACGTCGTGCAAACGTCGACAGAGAGATGCCTTAAAAGACGACTATCGTCTTGCAATTCACACGTCGTCCACGGTATGGTCGTTTGCACAAAGTGTTCTGTGCCTCAAAATGTGCTATGAGAGTTGAAAAGCCGATGGTACAGTCGTTTTAAATTATAAATATTTATACAAAAGTCGTGAGAATTTCATTAGCCCCACATAAATGAATGACCAATGTTTTCTTTTCGCGGCGAATAATATTGAATGAATAGAATATATTTTACATTTTAAAAACATTAATAAATTATTTATTACTTACTGTCATAATAATAGCAAACTCTTTTTTTACTATGGGCAGACTGCATGATGATGAATTTGTTGTTTATTTAACGTTTAGTTTGAAATGTTTTCGCACTATATTTTTCTGCGTTTTAAACTATTTAATAATGTATTTCCTTTCAAACTATCTTTCACTGTTTTTGCCCAGTCAATTTGTTGATCAAAAAGTGAAGTGATGGTGGGTTCCCCAAAGAAGCGCGTCTTTACTGGGCGAATTGTTTTTGGAAACGTCGTCTGTCCAAATCAATCCGAGATTTTTATTCAACGAATACAAGAGAATGACAGGGAGAGCGATTGTTGTCAAACTTTTTTAGAATTGCCAATTGTTTATATTTTAGTGACGGTCCGAAGTTGGTTGCAGTTGACAGGGTTGTTATTTTGTAACAGCAGTTTTACTGTGGATTAGTCGTTAACGTAACGTGCGCTGAACCGAAATGTAAATTATAAAAATCAAAAAATTGAAAGCAAGAACTGAGTAATCGAATATAAAATAAAATGGTCTGTTCCTTTATGGGCCAAATACATACGGTCGGTTGTGCGACGCGTTGCGCGTTGAAAACAACAACCACATGAAAAATGTGTAAGTGATGCCAAGTTTGTTCTTGAAGTTTTCATGTGGTTGTTGTAGCGCGACGCTCAACGCGCCGTATGTGCCGAGCCCTTTACTCTTGAAAATGGTAAAACCGGCAAAAGTAGTATAAGTTGTAAACTGCTCCCATATGAATTGTATTGTGCCTGAAGTAAAGGAACGCTTTTCGAGTAAAAAGTGGTAAAACTGGAAGATTCTTGCACGTAAAGGAACACAGCTAAAAGCTTTGTTCAAGAACTAAAAAGATTTTACAATTTTTACGACTTTTACACATTTTACCCGAAAACCAGTTCCCGTACACAAAAAAGTTGTAAAATGTTGATTTCTCTTTAAACAAAAATGGCGCTAAATGACGCTCTCTTTAAAAACTTTTTACTTGACAAATTTGAGCGTGTAAAAAATAGTAACATGGTTGCCGACGTCTGATTGAAGCCCCCGGCACATACGGTACGTTGTGCGACGCGTTGCGCGTTGAAAACAACAACCACATGAAAAATGTGTAAGTGATGCCAAGTTTGTTCTTGAAGTTTTCATGTGGTTGTTGTAACACAACGCTCAACGCGCCGTATGTGCCGAGGCCTTGACTGGTAAGTTGACTTTGACATTTGTTCCAGCTTTTTTGACGTTTTTTCCATTTTTGCGTTTCCGAACTTTTTGAAAAAACTTTTGTGTGAAAACTATTTTTCTCTGTTTCTGTCCTTTACGACCCATCAAAAAATTTTGAAAGTTGTGCAATTGGAGTTATGATTTCACAACATCTTTCGATGCAGTCCAACAGAGTTATGAAAAATGCACTCCTTTCGATACATTTTATAAGCAGTTACTGTAGAGATCCCTACAGAAAAAACAGTTGGTTGATCCCTACACATTTCTTCAAAAGATAAACAAGAGTGTATACATTTCGAAGAATTTGTTATAAAATAAAGAAATAACGACTTATACCCTGGTTACACTATTGAAGGTTAACCCACTGGGTTTAATAGATCCAGTGGGTTAATCTTTGCTGGTTACACTTAGCTTTTCGAGGATATAAACTGTCAGCTGTTGTTTGTTTACGTATACATACAAAATAACTAATAAAGTCGTGTTTTACACTTTTACAATTTCTCGTATGAGATATCGTCCCCTCTTTGCTCATATTGGTATATTTTACACACAGGGATACATTTTTGTATCATGGTATCAAGCGTACTTTTTGTTAAAAAAGTGTCTAATGTAAAAAACATATATAATTTTATGATTTTCAAATAACTTTAGATTTATTAACTCCATAAAATCTCATGCGACCAATCGTAAACGTGTAAAACACGACAAACTCTGTTGCAAAAACAGTTGCAACTTTTGGTACTTTTTGAGTAGAGTTGGATTTTTTTGCACAAATACCGAATACAACACTGTATTTTTGGTGGATTTGTGCCGGATTTAAAATAAACCCAGTCGTGATAGGATTTAATTTTTGTATGGCAAATCTGGTCAGATTTGACCAGATTAAGCAATAAATCCTCATAAAGTGGGTTAACCCGGCAAAAAACTGTAGTGTAACCGCACTATTAGAGGTAGTTTACACTATCTATCAATGTCATATGACACGAAATAAAAACATTCCATATTTACTCACGGAGGCAATGTGGAGACGTTTTTTGCTGGTGTGGACGCACAGACTAAATGGCGTAAGGAAAATCTCCAATATTACACATATTAGCGAATATATAACGATGGAAAATTTCATGTCATATGACATTTACATATAGTGTAAACTACCCCTTAAGTTGCGAACATTTTTGCGTAATTTACGAGACGGACATTTCCAATGGAGTGGAGTTGGAGTCCATGTCGAAAGCTGAACTATTGATGGGAAGGCAACATAAAAAAACTTCAGGATGATGAAAGAAAATTCGATGCACTTGGATTAAATCGAGAAAGGAGGAAGTAAGAAGTAAGCTCAAATGTGATTGAATTGAATGGAAACTTTTTTAATTTGTGTTTAAAGTTCTTTGTGTTCTTGTTTTACACAAATAATAAATGTATTTTATTTATTTTGAGATATTTCGCAATGGCTTGCATTTTAATTGCATCTTTAGACTGATTAAAAATGCAATCCGAAGAATGCATATAAATTCAATCCAAAGCACTGCATCTTAAGTTGTGATTTGGATCGAAAATGGAGTGCATCCTAGCTGTGTGCTGTGGAAGCGAAATGGAGTGCATCATAGCTGCGCGCTCTCTTGTAAAATTCATAAGTGAATTCATAGGAAAAGATGTACTCCAACGGAAATTGTACCGTACATTTGTAGTGATTCAAGTGCATCCGTGGATGCAAACTTCTTGCTGGGAGTATTTACTTTACCTGGGCCCTAATTACGACATTCAATTCGATCGAGTATTTGCTCGTGAATGAAAAACTCGAACTATAAAAACCTATTCACACCAACAACCGTACATTTACTAACTCTTATGTTACACGCTGGAACTTTCATACGAAACTTTCTCATTATTTTGGCGTTCTTAGGTCGAGTTCCCCATTACAGTAATTTCATAAAATTACTTTTGTATGGAACTCGATCTGTGAACGCCAAAATAATGGGAAAGTTTCGTATGAAAGTTTTAGCGTGTAACAGAAGAGTAAGGTAGATGCATTGTTATGTTGTTACAACAATATCAAGAAGTTTTACAAAAATCAATCATTTCGTACATTTTTCTATCACAACATCATTCCGAAATTATTACCCAAAGTATTATTCAACGATTTCAAAAAATATTTAAATTTGTTCATTAATAATTTTTGGCCTGTTCCCGTAATTTATAAAGTGGTAAAAGTCGTTAACGATTTTCATATAAATTTTGTGTACGGGAACGCAAAATGTGTAAAAGTGGTAAAAATTGTAAAAACTTTTTAGTTCTGGAACAGAGCTTTTGTTTTTTAGTTTTTTTGCTTTAAAATAAACACATTTGGGTTGTTCCTTTACTTTTGAAAATGGCAAAACCGGCAAAAGTAGTAAAAGTTGTAAAATGTTTCCATATGAATTGTATTGCGTCAGAAGTAAAGGAACGCTTTTTGAGTAAAAAGTGGTAAAAATTGAAGATTCTTGCTTGTAAAAGAACAGAGCTATTTTTTATCATCTACCTTCTTAAGGTTCTTTAGTCCCGGACCACACTACAGTAATTTCACTGAAATTTTGACATGAAATTATCCGTCTCTAGATCGAGTTCCATAGTAGAGTAAAATCATAAGTTGATGGTCAGACTAGCACGATTTCAACATGGCGACGTCAAGTTTATAGGCGAGGGGTATGAAGTAGTGAAACCCATGTACATGGTTTTCTGTGTTTGTTGTGTTGCCTCTTCTTGTTGTTCGTTGCAAGATTTTTTCTTCCATTTTCTTTCATTTTTATTTTCTCAAGCAAACGTCTACAACAAAGCAAGCATAAAAAGATTTAATAAAAACATTTAATTAATGAAATAGTGAAAATGTAACTATTAATATTAATTTAATTATTAATGTTAATTATTTTGTGTTGTTTTTAGTTTATTTATATTCGTTTTGTTTTATTGGTATGAGAAACACAACAAACGCGAATGGTAAAATAAAGAGGACACGCAAAGATCTTAAATTTCACGTTAACGTGTGTGGACATTAACGAAATTTGAAAAGAAACTTTAACGAAATTGGTTTCATGAAACCTTGCTAGTCTGACCATCGACATAGTAGAGTAAAATCATAAGAGTGCTGTAGTGGGGAATTCTAGGTAAGAACGCCTAATTTCATGAAATTTTTTAAATGAAATTCATACTAGTGTGGACCAGGACTTAAGAACACATAGGTTTTCATAATTCGATTTTTTCATTCACGAGGATATATTCGATCGTATCGAATGTCGTAATTAGGCCCCTGGGGCTGGATTCTTGTTGTGTGAAAATTTAAAATGAAAAATATTTCCTGTATAATCTTTTTCATTTGAAAGTTTTTTTCCTTTATAAAAGTTTTCATTTCACATTTTCATAGAAAAAGAATTGATCCCCTGGTTTGTTCTACCATGCTCGTTAGTGTTGAATTGGTAAAATATGCCGCAGTTGTTACGTCGTTATTCATGGTACAATTACTTAGGTAGATGCCTCAGCCCAGCTGATCGAATCTAAAACGTCAAAAAACTAGGAATTCGCCATGAAAAATCAAAACAAAAAACCATATGATTCGGTAAGTAAGAGATAGCATATGTTGACTTTATAGACAAACACAAGCGATAAAAATAGACAACAAGAGATCATTCGGCGAAAATTTTGACAGTTTACATTACAAAAAAAGTTGCTTTGTTGTAGCAATTCGCCGATGCATCTACCTTTCTTATTGTACCATGGTCGTTATTGAACAATTCAACATTTCAAAGAATTGGTAAACAATATGGCATCTCATTAGCCGGCGAATTGGAAAAAGGGAAAATGAAGAAAAACAAATATAAAAACGAAAATAATAACAAAGAGGAACAAGCAAGCGAATAAACATAGTTGGATAAAAAGGTATCGGTTGGGTTAAAAACAACAATACGATATTATTCTAAATAAAAACACTGTAATAAAGCTATTTAAAAAAAAGATAATGTCATAATTATATATTGTCGATATTAGTTTGGTTTTCTGTTGTATCTCTATTAAAACAATATAAAAAAGATAACAAAAGATAATTTTAATTTTGCCACCAATAACAGTTGCATATTTTGGGTTGAAGAACGAAGGACACAAAAATTAACGCAGAGTTGTTTTCTTTTGGACTGGTGTAAACATTTTTACAGCAACTTTTCAACTTTTTCGTTCAGTCTTGGTTGGTGCGTTTCGTCGTGTGTGAAGATTTATCTGCTCAGTGTGTTTTTGCCGTAACGTTGTCGTAGAGAATAAATAAATCTAAATAAAAATTAAATTATAGTTTTTTGTAATCACTTTTAGTGGCTTATTAAGCCACAATTTAAGCAGAATTATTTCTGTGCACAAACTTCAGAGAAAAAGTAAGTTTGTGTGTGAAAAAAGAAAAACAAAATACATAAATTAAAAAGGCGAACGACAGAGAAAATGTCATGTAAATTGAAGTTAAAACATGTGTGAAAAAAAGAAGTGAAGTGAAAAATATATGTAAAGAACAACTCCAAACAGGCTCTTCTCACATATCGGTAGTTGAAAATATATGGAGTTATTGGTGATGCAAAAGCAAATAAAACAGAAGTTTTTGTTTTTTTATTATTAAAAAAGCAAACAGATCAAATCTTATCAAAAATTGAAGTTACCTATGAAAGAATTAATCAAGAGAGAGAAAGAATGAAAGCATAGAAGAAACAAACCAAACAAAACAACGAATAAATATAAACAAATTGAAATTAATTCAATTAATTTAATGTTGTGTGCTCTGCCACTGCGACGGCGGTAACCAACATCACATCGGTACATCGGTGGCGACTGCATTGTGTTTGTGTGTGGTACGACAGTGCGTGAGTGCGAACATGTGTGAGTGTTTGTGCGCATATTGAAAAAGAGAGGATTGGATTGTGTTGAGTGAACAAAACGAACAAAAAAAGACGAAGAAAAAAGGTGGAGGCCGTTTATGGTGGTCGCGCTGGTTGGCTCCGTCCGTTCGGTGTTTGGCTGTTACTGGTTTGGGTGTGTGCGTATGTTTTGTCTGTCATATTTTCCACACTCTCTCCCCCTGTTTCGCTATCCCTCACCATGTAGTGAGGACTGTAGTGTTGTTGTTTTTATTTATTTATGTTGCATCTTTTTTTCTACTTCAATTAAATGAATTAAAAGAATTTCTTCCTCATTTTTTGTTAACAAAAAAGCACTGGAAATTAAATGTTTGCATTTTATTTCCATTGCCATTGGAAACTTTTCATTTTTGCATACTTTTTTTCTTCTCTACTACTTATGTGGTGTCATTACTTGTTTAACTTCGTTTTCTATCCGGTGATTTTTATTTTGTTCTGCTTATACTGCCTGCCCCTCCCCTTGTCATTCCTTAGTCCTTTTTTGTTGGCTTTTTTGTGTATAATTTTCTTTTACCTTTGTTAAATATTGTACTCTGGCCATACTTTATTTAATCCTCTCAATAGTTCATGATTAGTAAATTGCATATGACTGGAAAGCTATTAATATCTCAAATAAAAGTTTGGAAGTGTATACCCTCAATGGTCCTCAATGGTATAGTAAAACGTATAACATTTATTACGATAGGTAAATACAGAAAAATTTGAACACACAAAAAATTGGGATTATATATCGTCACCATAAATGCCCGAAGACGTAACCCACAAAACCAAAACTTTACAGGAGAAGCAAAAAACGTTATAAAAATTAAAGCTGTTTACCGAATATTAATCTTATGAAGGTGAGTATCTGGGATATTATCGATCAAATACGAAGGGGAATAAGTAGTGAAACAAAAACCGCTGAATTGTGTAGTTTTGAGATCCTCCATTACAACCAAATCTGCAATAGGTATTATCCCATTTTCCGAAATGCCATTTCTTGAATAGGAACGTTGTTTTGAACGTAGAAATTTGAAATTTTGCAGGGCATGTATTTTAGCTTTATGTATCAGATTACGTCAAAAAACGAATTTCGATTTTCATGTCGGTTACGTCTTCGAGCATTTATGGTGACGATATCGTTTAGGGGCATCACTCGGATCGGGTTGAAATTTTTATTATAGCTAGTGCTTGCCATGATGATCGCAAATATACATATCTTTTAATGTGAGAAGTCCATATTACCCCGGAATCCCCGGGATATGGGATGTAAAAGTAAAACGTGGAACAAGTGTCGTTTAGGGGCACCTCTCGGATTGGTCCGAAATTTTTTTACCATAGGTAGTCCTTGGGACCCTGATCCCAACGATATATAATTTTCCGGGGGAAGTCAATACTTCCCGAGATATGGGTCTTGACATTTCGAAAATTTCGTACTTTAACACCTTTAGGTTGTTTATGGCCACCTCTCGGATCGGGCTGAAATTTTTACAGTAGATTGCCCTTGTCACCCTGAATACAACGATATATAGCTCTCCGGGGGAAGTCCATACATCCCGAGATATGGGTCTTGACATTTTGCAATTCTAATGTGGGCAATATGTGGGCCATCCATTTAAAGCTATTTTTACACCTGTTTATACGAGAATGCATTAAATTCTTGGTCAAAGCCGGCTACTCAGGAAAATTTCAATTTAAAATAATGTTTTGTTCTGGCCTTTGGAATGGTGGTAGTTGAACTTGTTTGAGAATAATGACCATATTAAATGTTTCCTAATGATGTCATAGGGGATGTCTTCCCAATCTTTATTATTTCCGTAAAGCCGATTTCGAATACTATTTTGCTTGGTAAAGAATATACTACCCAAAAATTAGTTATTCCAGCTTCAACAGCAGGTGTTTAATTTCCAAATTTTACGGATTTTATTAGATTTGGCACACTTTTCATTTAGTACCTCATGCGTTTTTTTATCTTTCTGAAGACCCTCCATTGCGGCTTCAGGAACAAATTTCTTTACCAACCCTTCGCAGAAAAAATGAAACAAAAATTTCCTTTAAATCTCAAGTTTTTCCTAAGTAGCCGGCCTTCGGCTGTGGATTTAAGACTTTCTCCTATACAGAGTAGCAAATTTCGGCTACGCCAACTAATTTTTTTTCACCGTGACTGATCGACTAAAATGCTTTAGTCAGGTGTTATGAGAGTACTGTTCTGTCAAACGGCCTGTTATGGTAGATACCTCGGTTAATATGTTTGGAAATTGCGTGCCGCCCAGTTGTGTTTCCCGTGGTGATGATCGGCAACTGGATGGCACGCTCCGATGCCGGAAGGAATAAGGACTTTGATACACGTGACTAAAGTGAGATCTGTCTGTATGACTCAAGTTTGCTGGCATCCTTGGTACCTTCACTAGTGAGACCGACCAAAATGCAACGTTGCCCATTGTTTTTGATCAAAAATCGTTAATATAGTTAGGGAAATCTTCAAAAATCACCAACATGTTCCAAACTTAGAGGAAAAAAATAGTGAAAAAATAGAATTAAACGGTAACATTCTATTTTTTTACTAATAATTATGTCAATAAGATTAACTATATAAAATATACAACCCACGGCAATAAATCTAAACCAATCTCACCTAAAAACTGCTATAAAAACAGCTTCACAAAATTATAGTTTTCGCTATACCTAGTTATCGAGTTAGCAGCAATGTAGTTCGTGGATGGCAGATTTGCTCAAATATCGCTTGCCTGATAGAGTGGCAATCCATGTTTGTCGGTCATCCACGTAAATTTTGGTTGTTCGACAATGAGAAATCGATAAAACTGACCTTCAGAACAGGACTGGCCGCTTGAAGATGGCATTATTAGGAAGTTTCAATACTAAACAATCCTAAAAAAAATTCAGTTGATACCTATAATTCGAAGGTGAGGAAAAAACCACAAAAAAACTATATTCCATATATACCTAAATGTAGCCAATCTGGCTGAAAATCGCTAAAAGCAATAAAAAATATCATAAAATCGTCACTTTTCAAATTTGGGCCAAAAAATCGTCAAAATGATGATAAATCGCCAAATACAGCAACACTGCCACCATGTCCATTTTCCAACCTTCGGGAACTATAAGGCTAACGATATGTTGAGGACTTTGCTTAGATACTCAACTCCAGGTTTATCCATCTGCATTTGCAACACCATTGAAATTCCGTCAGGTCGAAGAGCTTTAAATGATTTTGCGGATAACATCAGAACATCACCCCCATCTTAAACTGTGGTGGTTCCTTCTTGGACCTTTCACTAGAGTGCAGTGAGATCAAGTCTGCAGCACAGACTAAGAATAAAAGTCCAAAACCTCCTTTTCTCGTACGATCAAAGTCGAATAACTCTAACGGAACCACCGATTTAGTTCAAACTTTAGGTATCGTAATATATTGTCCAAACATATTTTTATACCCTCAGCATTTATGCTAACGAGGTTATAGGTATACACTTTCATATGGGCAAAATGTGCCTTATCGAAATAACGGTTTTAGACCCCAAGTATGTTTGGACGAAATGTGTTTCAGACAATTTGGAGTCGATTTAGCAATCTCCGTCCATCTGTCCGTCTGGCTGGTGCGCACGATAACTCTCGAACGGATGAGCCGATTTGGTCAAAAATTTGGATTTCGCAATATTTTGTCCAAACTAAGATGGGTTATATCGGTCCACTCCTTCCGGTACCTCCCCCACAAAACTTCGAAAATGTTCGGAAAATTTGTGCGTACGATAACTCTTGAAGGGAGTAACCGATTTTGTCCATACTTTGCAATTCGTAAAATGTCTACCAGACTTAGATAAAGTTCAAATATGGACTTAATCGGTCCACCTCTTCGGGTACCTCCACACAAAATTTCGAATAAGTCCAGTTTAGGACTGATTTTTGTTGTAACAACTTGTATTTACTGCCCCACATACGACGGTACAAGTTTCATCAGGGGCAAGTTCATACTTCCTGAGAAAATAACCTGAAAGTTTAAAAAAATCCATCTGAATCCGTGTGTAATGGGTGGATCGATCGCAAGATAACTCTCGAACGAATCTGTCGAGTCGGTCCAAAATTCGACCTTAGTAATATTTTGTCCTAACTAAGTTTAAGTTCGAAGATAAGCCATATCCGTCCACTCCTTCAGGTAACCCCCCCACAAAAGTTCAGAACTGTTCGGAAAATTGTGCGCACGATAACTTCTGATGGGAGTGACCGATATAGATCAGGTTCGAATATCTCGAATCGCTTTATTTTTTAATGAAGCAACTTGCATTCGCTGCCTCAATTACGACAGTGGAATTTTTTCAGGGGAAAGTCCACACTTCTTGAGAAAACAGCACGAAAGTTGTAAAAACATAGTGGCTGTAGAGGTCGAACCGAATACTGGGTTCGTCCATACTTTGGTTATCGTAATATTTTTTCGAATATTAGAAGAAATTCGAATATTAGAAAACGAGCGATATCTCATAGACGTAGCAACCGATTTGGTCCATACTTTCGTTCCCTAAATATTCTCAAAACTAATTTTTTCTTCAAATTTGGTCCCTATCTGCTCAATCCTTGGGGTACCACCCACACAAATGTTCAACATTTTTTTGTGGTTAGGGGTCTGTTCGAGGATCCTTAAGTATGTTAAAAAACCCTATCTATCGATACCCCCGCAAATTTTTTGAGCTTTTATGCTATCCATATTTTTGTCGGCCCTTACGCCCAACATTCTGAGAACCGCCTAAATACATAAGTGTTTTTGCGAAAAAAGTACTTCAATCCACACAGGTTGAGGGTATATCTCTGTCGACAAAGCCGACTGATACTTTTCTGTTCGAAGATGGTTAGGTTTTGATGTGGGGAGATACCCGAAGGAATGGATCTGTCACAAAAGTTTTGAAGTTTTCGCTAAAATGGAGAGCGCGACAATTCTCAGTATTATTCTTCCAGGCGTATATTTCTTCGAGTATTGACAAAATATATTTATTTTTTTTTTTTTTTCGTAAAAAGGCTGTCGTATACCCTCCTTCAGCCTTTGGTCTAAAGACGGTATATTTCCTTTGGTACTATCAAAAATGTGCCTCAACGAAATAATGGGTTTAGACCCCACGAATTTTTGGACGAAATTTGTTTCAGACAATTTGGCTTGCTGATGCGCACGGTAGCGAAGCAACGAACGGGTCCAAAATTCGGCATTCGTAATATTTTGTCCACGCTTAGTTTAAGCTCGAAGATGGGCCATATCGGTCCACTCCTTCCGGTAGCTCTCTCTCAAAAGTTCAACAATTGTCGCTAAAATGGGAGTAACCAAATTGTTCAGAACTTAGCATATGGTAATATTACTTTCAGGCATAGATCGGGTTCGAATATGAACTATATCGGTCCACTCCTTTGAGTATTTCCCACATAAAATTCGAAAAAGCTTAAGAGGTCCTCTCGGACAGCTTTGAAATTAAAATTTTTAACAGATTGCCTTTGCGGTCCCCTTTACGACGGTACATTTTTTTCAAGGGGCAAGTCCATACTTCCTGAGATAATGGCCTAAAAGATGCAAGAAACCCTGACAGCACCAACTATAATGGCAAATCCACGAGATAACTCTAGCAGGGAGTTTCTGATTGGTCCAAACGTTGCACATCGTATTATTTCATCCAGTAATGTACCAGACCAGTTCGTGTACCTCCCACACAAAATGTGTAGTTTGAGGACTCGTCTCGTATCTTTTTGAAAATTTTTGCAGAAGGTTGTTTTTCACGGTCCCTATTACGGGATGAGTAAGTACTTACTGAGATAATGGCCCAAAATCTCAAAAAAAAAACCCTGTCAGTGCATAATAAAATGGCTAATGTGCAACACAACTCTCAAACTCTTTCAAAAATCCCATCCAAACTTAGTTTAACGTAATTTAATCATTCTAGTTCCCTAGTACTATACGAGGTAGTATACGAGGGCTGCACGAAAACCTTTTTTGGCATAACAATGAAAACGCGAATATTTACTTGATTTATGAACCATTTCATGGCCCAAACCAATTGTTGAAGCACTTTTTCCACTCCGATTGAGACACATCCAAACTATGGTTTTTGAACGCTTTTACGGCACCTTTTGGCGACGAAACTCCTTGACCACGCCTTTTTTTGATGTTCGGGAATCAAATAAAGTGCCATTGGGTGCCAAGTCAGGGTTGTACGGAGGAGAACCCATCAATTCCACGTTGTGTCCTGTGAAAAAAGGCGCTGCTTTGAATCGATGTGTGAGTGCTCAAATTCTCAAGGTGCACAATGATTCGTCTTCTCTTCTTCGTTTTTCGAATTTCTCAGGAGACTTCTGGCAAACAAATTGAAGTATACCACTCAGAATTAAGTTCCTGCCATATGATTAGTTTTGCCCAAGAAACATGCTTCGAAGTCCTTCCTCCATGAACAACATTCTTTAGATTTGGCTCATCTTCGAAGACCCACACGGTCGACTCCTGTTTTGTTTCGGGATCATACGTATAGATCCAAGTTTCGGCGTCGCGATCGTATTTATTCACAATTTCTTTGCACCAATCGACAAGAACTATTTTTTGACGGATTGTCAAATTGTGCTCGATCTAACTAGGGTACCTACATAGCAAAACAATATATTTTATGGACGGCATAATTATTGTGTTTGCTTCTTTTTTGGTCAGAGCCAGAGGGTATAATGTGTGATTAGTGACTTTCAAAACTCATGTAAGATTTATCCCTCGCCTACGACCATATATTAATTAGAGAATTGACATAGAGAACCGCCACCTTTGTACATATAGGGCTATCTACAAGCAGTCTTGTAGTTGACACAAACGATATTACGACTAAGTTTTAAGAGTCTTAATGTTTCATCCTCCATTTTGCCACAAATTCTTTCCAACTTATATGGCAGCTATAACGAAGTACATCCAAGTACATCCAAAAGTTGGTAAAATACACTTTCTCCTTTGTATTACGGTGAGGTACGTATCTATATACAGTTAGTCAACTATATTATTGCAAACGATAAATTTTTAAAAATTTAAATGTTTAATTAGGAATTACTACAAGAAATTCTTTCAATATTGTTGGACTTTTTGTAAATATCTGTTGATTTACTTGTTAATGACAACATCAAGCCAACAAATTCAGAAATCGGTCGGAAATAACAAAAACAGCGCGCAAAAAGGATAGGTACCTGGTTTTTGTGGAGTCAACTAAATAATTGCAAAATGAATGAATGTGCAATAAAATCGTGGGATTTTCCCCGCGATTTTTTCCATTTAAGGATTTTTTTATTTTTATGGTATGTGGACAAGAAGATGCATAATTTTTGATCATAAATTAATTTTTGTGTGTGTAACATAGACAGTATAATCAGAAAAAGAGAAAGCCAGGTTAACGGTTTCAGAAAATATGCTACATTTGGTCTATTCCAATTATAATAATGGTAAATCCGAAAGAGAAATCCTTAAAGTCACCTCTCGTAAGCTGAGAAGTGTATACAACATCATATACCGCACCGAGAAAGAATTCAGGCTCAACCTAAAGGCGTTACATGGCAGGCCCAAAATAGTAACCACACGAATTGACAGGATATTGATTAAAGATATTAACGAAAAAGCCCAAAGCAGCACCAGAAAATTGCTTTTATTAATTAAAAATGGAGTAAGTGTGTCACATGGAAGAGTCAGAAAAGTGCAACATAATAACAAGCACTCATCACGACTTACTAGGTAAAAACCATTGCCCTCCCACAGCACAATATATAGAATATATTTAGACTTGTTACAGACAACTTTTCACACTACCTTTAGTATCGGCATGACGTTATATTTTCTGATGAGACTAAAATGATGCTGTACTATCACGATGGGTCTCAAAAAGCCATGGAAAACCAGAATTTAATACATACCGTAAAGTTTGGAAAACTGTAATTTATGGTATGAGGTTGTATACGAAGCAGTGACGTTGGTAGCATCCAGATTTTGGAGGAAATAATGACAGAGGAAGTTTATTTAGATGTTTCAAAAGCGTCAAGAAATTTTGGCCTGTTGGTCCTGAAAATTAAAAAAAAAATGCAATATAAGTACTACCAAGACCACGCCCCTAAGCATAAATCTAATTTATGTAGGACTTGGTTGTTATACAACTGTACCAAAGTCATTTACACCCCGTTCCAATGTCTAGATATTAACCCCATCGACAATTCATTGGTACACTTGAAGGAAAAAGTCGGGAATAGGCCGGCCACTAACTTGGGGACTAAATAAAATGCAATAAAGAAGAATGGCAAAAAATACCATTGGAATATGACATTCCGAAACTTATTTATTAAATTCAGATACGTTTACAAGCTGTTTTTGATGCCAAAGGTAGGAATACGAAATATTAGAACCAACTTTTCGAAAACTACCGTGAAAGACTGAAAAGTTGTGAATTTTGCAATTCTTTAGTTGACAGGGCAAATAATGAGTTGTTCTGATTTTTGATAATTTTATGAAAATGTTTAGTGAAATTTAGCTACTTTTTATTTTATTATATTAATAAACATCTGTAAGAATTCTACTGGTAACAAAAACATTAAAATTTATATTTATTTATACCAATAAAATGATCTTTTATTTTAAATTTTGTAATAATTTTGCTTTTGCAATAATTAAGTTGACTAACTGTACCTGAGATGAAAGAGGAACCAAAAAATCCCTACATTACATAGATGTTCGTTTCGTTTAAAGACAATATCATTTATATCGTTTTCGAGATATTGTGGACCCCGATTTAAAACACGCCACGCAAACTACATGTACTTACAAAAGATAGGGCGCCACGGTCCTGGAAAATATTTTTTCTCTCGGTTATTAACCTGGTTTACACCTAAATCTTCTTCATTTGCTTCACCTTTTTTGAATATCCTACAACGTCTGATTCTAAATTCATTTTTGTCCATATTGAGAACTTTAAGAATTTAAACAAATTCCATTACAATGTACAATTTTTTATTGTCATTGTATTTTCCAGAAATAATAGATTAATTCATGAGATGAGATTATTTTCACTCTAAACGTAACATTTTGTTGTACGCCCGCCGCCCCTATGTTGGTGTAACTACACAATTAGTTGGTATTTATTTACTTTCATCTTTTGTGGAATTCATTGTCATTGTTCTTTAAGTGCAGCAGCCCGACAGACTGCCCATATGGTGGCCTATAATTACCATATGTCCACAATTGGAATTCACAGAAATTAAAGAAAGAAATATAACGGCGTATAGTTGACCTTCAGAGATGGATGGCATTTAACAACGTTTATTATTAAATGACACTATTTAATAATAAACGTTATTTATTATTCATTTTTAGTCCCTCAACAATATCTCTTGTGCCAGACACTGAAAATAACACATGAAAATATTTTAGCTTTTAGGATGGAGCGGCGGTGAAGGAACTCCCTTTCTCCCTTCTTACCCATAAGCTCAAAACATTTTCATGAAAATTTTCATAGTCTAGCACAAGACTATGCTTTATTTCTAATATGTCAGAGAATTAATTAACCTAATAGGATTTAGTCTTTCCCAAATTTAATATTTTGAAAATTTTTGTTGTAATGAGAAATATTTCGGCTTCTTCTATTAAGTATATTCCACTTTATTGGAAAAAAGTTTTTCAAAGAATATCAACAGGGCTTCAAGTTGTGCAGAGCAGGTTGTCGTATCTCTTGGTGTAATGGAAAACAAATAAATAATCTCATCAGCCTATAACTACAATAAAATAGTAACATATTGTTACTAGTGGACTTAAAAAATAGAAATCTTTTTCGTAGGCTGCAGTTTTGGAAGATTTCAGAGGCATTTCTGAGGGAGGTATTCTAGTCTAATTATTCTACTGGCAAGAACAACATAGTCTACAAAATACAACTTGGGCGGGTTTTTGCTTGAGCATTCGGTCAATTATTCAGAGAAGTACGGAGAATCATTCCTTTCGAGAGAAATTCTGTCATTACTTAAGGAAGCATTGACTTGCCCACATAAAAATAATATACATATCGCTATAAACAGGTCGACAACGTTTTAAAAACATCCTCACGCAGCCTATAAAAGCAAACTATGGACTCTTGTGAGGTAAGTCCGATATAATCATATCTGTAACTTGATATAAGTTTTCAAGACATTTTACAATGTGCAATGTTTCGGTCAAATCGGACTCTCAATTCGAAAGTCATTGTGTTAATCAGGTGTTGTCGTAGCAACTCAAATATGTTTGTTAGTATATCTTTCACGTATCTGCTTCTGGTTCCACATTAAAAAAACTCTGCAATCTGAACTGGCTGCTTCCATAAAGAATCAAGACACAAGTGAGTTGTTTTTTGCTGTTTCACAAATTCACCATGTCATGCGGTCGCGATTCTCATGCAAGACAGCAACTTGAATCCACTACGTATTGAGGCAGCAGCATCGTCCGCATCTTAATTGGGATAAAAACACTTGTGTTTGTCTTGGATGTTGGCGTTTTTCTGCTGCGATGAATGAGGTTGGTCTCCGAGTTTTTCACTATATATCTATACTGCCTGCTCCATTGTATCTGTATGACTCCAAGCCTACTGATAAGCTTGTTGATCTAGAGGTTCTCGTCTGTTCCTTTGAACCTCTGGATCATGAAGTCCTTTCCTGACGTGCCTGGGTGGCTTGCACACTAGATTGTGGCAGAGATGCGCTCACTCAAACAGATACTGCCTCGACAACATATTGTTGTGCTGATGCACCTGTAAAATATTCGTCTCCTCATGTAAATGGTCAAATGGTGTCATGAGGAGGCACACAGTTACAGTCCTCTCTGCGGTATTCTGACGTAGCGCTAACATTTGATTACCGCGCTGGCGCATAGCTTACCACAGATCGACCTATTTCAGCACCCCAAGTGCTGCCTGCCAACTTGAGGAGCTTATTCCTGCTTCTGACCTTGTCGCAATTGGCGGTGGCTTGTGCGGACGACTTAAAATGTTGCTGAACTTGTTCCTACTTCTGATCTTGTCGCAATTGGCGGTGGCTTGTGCCGACGACTTAATATGTTGCTGAACGTTACTTCTAATCGGAATCAGGACATCATCGACAAATATGTTCGATGGAGCTTCATTTCAGCCTTTCAGGTAGAGAACAATTTAGCGGCGGTCATTTTGAAGTTCCTCAGATGGATTAACTGTGCCATAGAAACCAAGATCGTACAGTCATCCGCATACATTACGATGTCCATGCCTTCAGAAGGGTGTGCAATTTCAGAGAGTAGATTTTAAAGAGTTCCTGTTTCACTTAACTGGTCTTGGACGTCTTCTGACTTCCACATGTCCTTCTATAGGTCAAGAACCACCATGATAGTTATGTCACACGGTAATGATTGTTGTTGTTGATGATGTTCGTTCTTCTGTTCAATCTGGCTCTGGGTATATCTCCAGTTCCAGGAAATTGGCTGCTTCGATGGAATGTAACCACAGATCCACTGGAGTTAGATGAGTAGGTTTGGCTGGGCAGTTGAAAAGGTGTTTTGTGTCGTGCGGGTCCATACCACATATTGGGCAGATGTCTTGCATGGCGCGGTCGATTTGCGCCCAATAAGAATTTAGGCGACTGCAATATCCCGAGCGTAGTTGAGCCAAAACTAGTCTAGTTTGTCGTGGCAGCTGACGCTCCTCAGCTGCAACAGATGGGGGATGTATTTCGAGGACTTTATTCACACTATAATTGCTTAAGGCCTTGGCAACTGCATCCGTGTGAATACTATTTAAACCTGCTTGATATGCTTGTTGTCTCCTGTATCGTTGGACCTCTCCCTCTAGAGCATGGATATCCTTCCTGATCTGGTTGAATGTGTCGGGCCTATCCACAAGATGGTGATTGGGATGGCTCACACGGTAACATCCAAGCAGGTACTGCAACGAAAGCATCTCATTGTGTTGCTTTACTGGAAGAATCTTTGCCTCCTCATGTAGATGGTCCACGGAAGAAGCACCCTGTTGCTGTTCTCAAGGCGGCATTCTGGCAAGTTTGAATCTTTTTCCAATTCGTATCACAAAATCTCGGGGACCAGACTAGCGCCGCCTAGCTTACCACAGACCGACCTATCGCGTAATATGTGGTCAACAAGGTTTCTTTATCTGCTCCCCAAGTGCTGCCGGCTAGGGACTTGAGGACCTTGTTCCTACTTTTCAGTTTGTCGCAGATAGCTGTGGCGTGCGCGCACGACGTGAAAGTAGTGTCGAATGTGACCCCTAAAATTTTGGGGCAGTTTGTGGTCGGAATTCTGCTACCGTCGATCACGACATTGAATTCTCTTCTGCGCTGTCCATGTGGTGAACAGAGTGGCTGTTGATTTTGTGGCAGAAATCTGCATATTCCTCGAATGGAAAAAGGTGGTAAGATCGGTTAAGTAGTTGTTCAGTCTCTCACAGATGTCATCAGGATAGGTACCCGACGTCAGGATCGTGCAATCATCCGCATACGTTACGATCTCGATGCCGTCTGGAGGGGGCGGAATACAGGAGAGGTATAGGTTAAACAGTTCCGGAGATATCACCCCACCTTGGGGAACTCCCTGTTTCACTCTACGGGGTTTGGACTTCTTGTTCCTGAATTCCACGTACGACTGGCGTCCACACATATAATTGACTATCCAACGTTTCAAGCTTGGTCGGAGAAGAAATCGTCGTCCGTCCATTTCGCCTCTACTGGTATCCTCACCTGTCTTCAGTAGCGAGACCGCCCTGACAATTTTCCAGGATAACGACAAATTGAGGACATTTGTCAAATACCCAGGTTCATCCAATTCATACAGTTGCCTAGGTATTACCATTGCATGATTTTGCGTTTCAGATGTCATCGCTCATCATAAATTGTGTTGGCACCCGCTTAAAATTCCAATTGTCGCAATTTTATTAGTCCAGAATATTTTTTAAGCGGTACTAGTAAAAAATGTACCCCAAAGTAATGCAAGGAAAACCAATTGACATCAAATAAAAACCAAAATTTTCGTAAAAAAAAAAAAACAGAAGAGAGGAACGATACAATATAATGGTATATGACTGTACATTATATATACTTATTCCTTTAAACTCCTATAAGGAGCATAGGGCCAGATAGGACTGTACATTACCGCCTACAATTTGTTACTTCCGAGGACATTCCCATGTACAAGTTTACAGGTGATTGCACTGTGAGGATCGACGAATTTCCGATACCGAACTAGTTCATCAGGGCATTATGTGACACTCTCTTCGCTCTATCACTATCGGTGTGCTCTCTGTCTCTGCCACTGTCACGCCGTTGAAAGCCGTTCTATCATCCATCTTTTTCGGATTCGAGTGAGATGAGTTAAACCCTTCAAGAGTTATCGTCCGCAACATTTTAACGAAAAATTTTGAACTTTTGCGAGGCACGCACCTTAAAGAGTTGACCGATTTTCAAAGTTGATCTAAGTGAAAAGGTTGGATTAAATTGGTTGACCCATTCGATAGTTTTTGTGCATACCAGCCAGCCAGATAGGCGGAGCGAATCCTACAAAAATTTATAAAAATCGGATAGGATTTTGAAATAGCTCCAATATGCATATTTGGCCGATTTAGGGCCGTATATAGCCATATCGAAATCCGTTCCGATTTTCACAAATTTTTGTAGGATTCGTTTTTTAGCCACAACAATGAACACGGTGCGCCTTAAATAACTTTAAATAAAAGGTGCTTAAAACTGGATAGTTTTTGCGGATTTTGTGAAAAATCGCGGTCAAAGTTTACATTTTTAGAGTCTTTTTAGGTTTTGCTTGGAAACTGCAAGTCTTATCGTAACGAGACTAAAGAAGAATAGCTGTGAAAATTATCTACAAGATCGACCTTTGACTTTTTCCTAGGTTTTACCATTTTTGAGACACAGAAGTGAAAATTGGGACAATGCACTGAAGTTTTTGCGGATTCTGAAAGATCAATGTTCATAGAAAAGTGTACATACCCTAGTGTACATACCTAATAGCAATAGGCCTAAAGGCAGAGTAGGTATATACTTTTAAATTCTTTAAATCGAAAGGTACGCTTATACGTGAGCCAATGTTGGCAATTCGGTAAAAAAGTTTTCTCTTTATTTAGACCTCTAAATGCCAAATCACCAAAATCAGAACTTCGTTGAGAAATATGCATATTTTTAGCTATTTAGTCAGTTTAGTTGGAAAATGTGACTTAAATTCCGAGGTGCCGATATATAGAGGCTATATCAAAACAACACACATTTGTACACATTTGACCGCCCGAAGTAAAAATAAGTATTTATCTGGCCGTTACACAATCTACCGACCAATTTTTGAGGTTTGAATAGCCTGAACTTATGTATGGCTTTTCTAATACTCCTTTTAATTCATATTATGAGTTATTTTTGAAGAGTTTCATAACAGTTATTGTCCTTTTATTAATTAATTTAGAAATTAACACTAAAATATAGATTAACTGTCTACGATTCCTTACCGTTTATAAATTTCACTGTGTGTAATAAGGGAAAAGCTAATAAAAACCATTTCCATAAACGTAAAAGCGTTGGAAATGTGCAACGTGCTTCTGAGTCCAATATTTCCCATCATTGCACAACAAGATGTGGCTGGTAATATGAACACTGTAGCTACGCTTTATTTTGCTTATGGAGAGCCCACAGTGTTATTTGTGTTCATGACAGTTTTGTTATGTTTTATGTTTGCTGCCGTTTTTCTTTCTTTTTGTCTTGTTTCATTTTGAAGTTCTTTCGCATGTGTATTGTACCTTTTGTTTCTGTCTGCAGTTATTTTTTTTCAACTTCTTTTTCATTGTTGTCTTCTATTTTTGTCGTTTAGTTTTTCCTTTACTTAACACCGCCACCTACAACCACCAAGCCAAGCCGCGCACACCTTACCTTTGTAGCCAAACTCAAACTTCTCTCAGGAAATAGGCAAGCAAACAATGATGAATATTTTTTTTTTGTTTTCATGTTTGTTTTTGCCATAGTTTGTTATTGTCGGTGTTTCTTACTTTCCACATTGCCTGCCACCCACTTCAACATGCCGTTTCGTTCGTTGCTGCCAGCTACTGCCTGCTGTCTGTCGTCTAGTTAACGATATCCAAAACATTGTCTAGAGTTTTGTATGTTTAGTCTATTTAAAGTGGGGAGAAGGAACACAAAAAATACTTACATACGACGGTAACACATGTACGCACTGTGACTTTGACTTGATGGAAGTGTGTTGGGGCCCCCTCCCGATTCGACCCACACCCAACCCATGTGTATAACAAAACAAGCAACCACTATCACCCACCACTTTTTCAATGACCCAGCCAAATAAGCTGAGCTGAATAATCACCCCATCGCAGCTCCATGCACACTTTCATTCATACCTACATACGAACGTATGAATGTTTGTATCATAAAATAGTGTCATAAAATTTGTAGTCTGGGGATTTGGAATTTCTGTTGGGTTTTTTGTTGTCTTTTATATCCATATTTGCCCATTTGTCCATTTTTGCCGGTATCCAGAGTTTTATGTTTTAATCTCATTTTGTTTTTGCACAACAATAATACTATTTTTCTCTCATTCTCTCAGCTGTGCCTGAAGTTTTTGTTTGCATCAGTGTTGCAAATTATTTGATTTGGCAAAAACGCGGTTTGTAAGGAGTTTAAATGAATAAACGTTGAAACCCTAGGAGTTATGGAATTTTTTAAATCGAATTTCAATTACTGATGACATATACAGTTAGTCAACTATATTATTGCAAACGATGAATTTTTAAACATTTCGATATTTAATTAGGAATTACTATAAGAAATTCTTTCAATAATGCTGGGCTTTTTGTAAATATCTGTTGATTTACTTGTTAATGACAACATCAAGCCAATAAATGCAGAAATCGGTCGGAAATACATAACAAAAAGTAAAAAGTCGTTAAGTTCTGCCGGGCCGAGCTTTTTATACCCTCCACCATACAATAGTCTTAATTAAAATGGAATAATTAGTGTCCTTTCACAAAATTAGGTGGACAAATTTTTCGACAATGGATAGATACACCAATTGTCTTAATTATCAAATCTAATCTAAAAAATGTGTTCAGCCAGGTGAAAGGTACCACCTACGGGACTATATCAAAGTGTCAACCTATCCTATGTCAGAACCTCAAAAGTCAAAATGCCGAAAATAGGGAGGTACCGTTATATAGGAGCTATACAAAAAGATGGACCTGTGTTGACGAATCTTAGTGAAGAAGTTTCGTGATCACTGAAAATTCAAATGTCAAATTATAGCTAGTTCGATTAAAAATTGTTGCTAAAATTCTCAAAATACCGAAAATCGGGAGGTATCGTTATATGGGGGCTATACCCAACCATGGACCTATGTTGGCAATGTTCGGTGGAGAAGTTTGATGACCACTGAGAACCTCAAATGTCAATTTACAGCTAGTTCGGGTGAAAATTGTAGCTAAAATTCTCAAAATACCGAAAATCGGGAGGTACCGTTATATGGGGGATATACCAAAACATGGACCTATGTTGACGATGTTTGGTGGAGAAGTTTGATGACCACTGAGAACCTAAAATGTCAATTTGCAGCTAGTTCGGGTGAAAATTTTAGCTAAAATTCTCAAAATGCCGAAAATTGGGAGGTACCGTTATATGGGGGCTATACCAAACCATGGACCTATGTTGGCCATGTTCGGTGGAGAAGTTTGATGACCACTGAAAAACTCAATGTCAATTTACAGCTAGCTCGGGTCAACATTTTAGCTAAAATTCTCAAAATACCGAAAATCGGAAGATACTTTTATGTGGGGGCTTTACCAAACCATGGACCTATGTTGGCCATGTTCGGTTGAGAAGTTTGTTGACCATTGAGAACCTCCAATGTCAATTTACAGCTAGTTCGGGTGAAAATTGTAGCTAAAATTCTCAAAATACCGAAAATCGGGAGGTACGGTTATATGGGGGCTATACCAAAACATGGACCTATGCCCATATCCTTTGGAATATAAGTTTGTTGATCACTAGGAACCCTAAGTGTCAAATTATAACTAATTCCGTTTGAAATTGTGACTAAAAACTTCAAAATACCTCAAATCGGGAGGTACCGTTATATGGGGGCTATACCAAAACGTGGACCGATATAGCCCATCATCGAACTTGACCTGCCTGCAAACAAAAGACGCATCTTCCTAAAATGTCAGCGTCCTATCTCCATTTTTGTAGATGCTAGAGTGATTACCACAGACGGACGGACGGACATGCACAGATCGACTCAGAATTTTACGCTGATCAAGGTACCTGGTTTTTGTGGTGTCAACTAAATAATTGCAAAATGAATGAATGTGCAATAAAATCGTTTTGTGTGTGTAACATAGACAGTATATTCAGAAAAAGAGAAAGTCCGGTAAACGGTTTCGGAAAATATGTTAGATTTGGTCTATTCCAATTATAATAATGGTAAATCCGAAGAGAAATCCTTAAAGTCACCTCTCGTAAGCTGAGAAGTGTATACTACATCATTTACCGCACCGAGAAAGAAGCCAGCCTCAAACTGAAGGCGTTACATGCCAGACCCAAAATAGTAACCACACGAATTGGCAGGAAAATGATTAATGAAATTAACGAAATAGCCCAAAGCAGCACCAGAAAATAGTTTTTTTTCTAATCAAAAATGATTTTGGAGTAAGTGTGTCACATGGAAAAATCAGAAAAGTACTACATAATAACAAGCACTTATCACGAGTGATTAGGTAAAAAACCATTGCCCTCCCATCACAATATATAGAAACTATTCAGACTTGTTATAGACCAGGGGTGCTCAGAATAGTTGGTGTATTAGTAGCGGTAAGACACTCTCCCCATTGCTAAGCAATGGCAAATCAGAAATAAAGAAGAGAATACATGTGGTTTGTTTTTGCGCTACCGTAAGGAAGGGAGCACCAATGTTATAGACAACTTTTCACGCCATCTTTAGTATTGGGGTGGCGTTATATTTTCTGGTGAGACTAAAATTATGTTGTATTATCGCAATGGACCTCAAAAAGTATTGGGAAAACCCTTGAAAGCCATGGAAAACAAAAATTTAATACATACCGTAAAGTTCGAAAAACTGCCAGTTATGGTATGGTTGTATACCAAGCAGTGGCGTTGGTAAAATCCTGATTTAGATGTTTTAAGAAAAGATTTAACCAAAAGCGTCAAGAAATTTGGGCCACTAACCTGGGGGACTAAATAAAATGCAATAAAGAAGAAATACCATTGGAATATGACATTCCGAAACTTATTTATAAAATTCAGATAGGTTTACAAGCTGTTTTTGATGCCAAATGTGGGCATACGAAATATTAGAACCAACTTTTCGAAAAATACCGTGAAAGACTGAAAAGTTGTGAATTTTGCAATTCTTTAGTTGACAGTGCAAATAATGAGTTGTACTCATTTTTGTTAATTTTAAGAAAATGTTTAGTGAAATTTAGCTACCTTTCATTCTATTATATTAATAAACATGTGTAAGAATTGTATTGTTAACAAAAATACTAGTAATGATATTTATACCAATAAAATGATGTTTTATTTAAAATTTTGTAATTTTGGTTTTGCAATAATTAAGTTGACTAACTGTATATACTAAAATACAAGGTGCCGACTACTGGAACATGTGATGTCGACTATTGGAAAATGTTGCCAACTACTAGCAAAAAAGCACTATTCTAACAAATTCGCAAATTTCACAAGTTTTAAAAGAAATAATTCAACATTTCTTTATGTCATCGGAAAGTAAACTAAATTTCGAAGCAATAAAGCTTTATTTCATTGCAATTGGCCAATCTTGCTCGGAATGGCGAAGGATTGAAGTTAGGCAAACCCTTAAAGTGCCTATTTTATCGAATTTTAAGTTTTTGTCAACGCAACCGAGGGGTTTTCAACACAAGTTTCTTAAGAAAAAATTGTAGACATGTCAACCTTATAAAATCTATAATTATATTAAAACGAAGAAATTTTCAACAAGATTTTTGTTGTATATGTAGAGAATAGTTAAAAGAAGAAGACATTTTTAAAATGACCAGAAATATAAAATCGCACGATACAGACTACGACTCATATACTCCGAATCCTTCTCGCAGTACTGTATGGGGCTACAAAACTTATGTTTGGGCTATACCAAAGCATGGTCGAACAAATATCTCAGAAATCAATCGGCAAACTCTTAGCTAAATCGTGACAAAATACTTTAAGTCGAAAACATTCCATGATTGTTGTTGCGGTTGTATTCTGTACTTTCGGTATAATGTTACAGAAGAAGCATTATTTTTGTTAATTGTACGAGTGGACGTTTTTGGACTCGATGATATTAAACACTTTCCTGGTCTCACTTTGCTGCAAAGTTTTGATAGAATCGATTACTCTTTTGGAGAGTTATAGTATTACGAGATCCAAAACTTTGACCAACTCAGTTGATCCTGTCGACAGTTATCATGCGATCCATCCTGCCAGACAAACAGATATACAGACAGACGGATTCTGCTAAGGCCCTAAAGGCTGAGGGTACAATTATTCTGAGCAACACTAAAAATGCAAACAACTTCTAATAGACATTTTTGGTTTTACTTTTCATATCCGGTTCGAATTTTATGGCTTCATCTAAGCCAGTCTAAAACGACCTTTTTCGCATTATTTGTTTTCCAGTCTTTAGCAATATTGTAGCCCGACCTCAGGCATATATGTCATACAAAAAAATCGATTAAATATAAAAAAATTACATCAGTATTGCTGCTAAACCATTGGGAGCTGAACCATGTTACCTTTACAGGAAATTTTCCCAAAAGTGCGCTTAACAATTCCTTGGAACATTGTAAATATGTAAAATGCTTCCTTCATGTTGTTTTTAGATCAAGTATATCAAACACTGTTGACACGAAGAAACTATTCTCATATTTGGCGTGGTGAATTATTGATATATTTATTAAATGATCGTTGGAAAATATTCTAGGTACACCGTGATAGAGACATTGGACAACAAAGGCATGTTCAAATGAATTGTGTATCACATTCAAGCGAATATTTTTTCAAAGATATCATTACGACAAATTTGAAAGTTTGGAAGATATGGAAACCATACCAAGATTGTGGTATTTTTAGATATTGCATACATTTTGTAGCGCTATTTTGTGCAGTTTTTCGAGTCGAGATTTTATAGCAGATTTTAGCAGTTTTTGACGCAAACAAATTCATTTTACGTCATTATTTTCTCCTACTGTTTAGCAACAAATTTGTATAAAATAGAACAAGTGAGCAAAGGCTATAGTCGGGACGGGGCCGACCATGTACTACCCTACACCACTACCCCTGTGCATAAGCTTTTCACTGGTAAACATTTCTTTTAGGGAATATAATCCGACTACCACCGAAAATAATATGCCTCTTTCTCTCTGGACCCCCATAAGTGTGGGATGAGAAAATTTGGTATGCTCATACATCATACTCATACTTGAACTTAGTTCTTACAACGACGCAGAAGAGTAAAGACGTGCTTCGGCAAAACTCGCATTTTAATCATTTCATTTATTCATCTTTGATTTTCATTTATTTCATTATCCATTTCATTTTATTAAAATGAGTTCGCTTTGTTAATAAACTTTAAATATGAATTTAACTAAATATAATTCCTTTAATTACTTTGTTTAAACATAAACTTACGACTTTTAATTGAGAAAGGAAGGAATTAGTGAACAAATTGTAAGACTCTCTCGGGATAGATATATTAAATCCCATAAATTTGGGATTTTACCGGGATAAAACTATATAAAAACTATAAATTTGGGGGCTCAACCGGGATAAAAGAACCAAACCCCGGTAAAATAAATAAAACGACGATGGTCAACTCGAAATAACCAGAAACGAAGCAACTTATCCCAGAGAAAAAACAACGTAGAAGTATGACGAAGTAATGTAGAACAAAGTAAACGTGTTAATGTAAACGACGTAACGACGGTCAAAAAGGCAAAAAGAAGTTTTGGAGATGAAATGAATAAAAACGACGAAAAAAGGAACGACGCAACGACGAACAGAAAATTATAGATCAAATAATCACTCATCATTTATTCACACAATAAATGTAAACGACGTGAACGAAGATTAGAAAAAATTACCGTTTAACGAGAAACCCTCTTCTTGCGAAAGTTGTATGAACTCAGGAGAGAATATAAAAACTTCGAGTGGAAACAAAACGACACAATAAAAAAAAGAAACAAAATAACCGTTGAAATGGCTGCACTTGGTGACTTTTCTGGAATTCGCAATAATTTGGCTGTTGCCAAACGAGCTGTTGTTGTTGCTTTGCATAAGTTTGTCTATGGTAGCGAAGGAGATCGTGGAAACAGAGGACGTTTGAGATTGTTCGATGGGTTTGAATACGACGAAACGACGGATGAGTATAAGAAGAAGGCAGAATACGTTCGACAGAATTTGAGCGCAGGAGATTTGGTGTCAATCTGCAACATGTTGGGAATTGCATATGACGTTAACGACTTGTTCCCACACATCTTTGCAAATTTGAAAAAAGGTTGCCTGTTAAGTTCAGCGAACATAGACGACGATTGCCAAACTGATGAAGAAGAAGACGTCGACGAAGAAGCTGCTTCTGCAACAAGTGAAACGATGGATCGAACAATGGTACCAAAGCTGAAAGACGACGACGATATTTCTAAAGCTGGTGATTACAACGAAGATTATGACAACTGTAATGAGGATGCAAATAGTGATAATGAAGTTATCGTGGGCGCAGAAAGGTATGCTACGACATTCGATGGTTATAATTCTAATGAGAGAAAAAGAACAATGATGGAAAGAAGAGTAAATTCACTCAAAGAAACGGACGAACATAAAAATGTAAACAAAAATCAAAATAACGAATATGCAATGACGCAATATGCAACAGATTCTAACGTCCCAAGATTTACAATGAATTTTCGCGATATTGAGGAATCAATTAGACCATTTGATGGCAGTGGAGTTTTATCGATTAGATCATGGATTCAAGAATTTGAGGAAACAGCTGTCATAATGGGTTGGGATGATTTCCAGAAGTACGTCTTTGGTAAGAAATCATTGAAAGGTCTGGCTAAACTTTTTGTATCAAGTGAACGAGGTATTACGTCGTGGCAGAAACTTGAGGAATCTCTTATCGACGAATTCGGAACGGACTTGAATAGTGCACAACTGCATCGACTACTGGCTGAACGGAAAATTGCCAAAGACGAGAATGTTCACGAATATTTTTTGAACATGAAAGAGCTTGCTTCGCGTGGATCAGTAGAAGACAGTGCTTTAATGCAATACGTCATAGATGGTATACGTGACTCAACATCAAATAAAATGCTTCTCTACGGTGCAACAAGTTTGAAAGAGTTTAAAGCAAAACTAAAATGTTACGAGACCATGTGGATGAAGCACAGAAGTATAGGTGAAGCAAAACAAAACATGCACAACGTTGGCAAGCAAACTTTCAAAAATACAAAAAAAGAGATGTTATGTTTTAATTGTGGCGCAAAAGGGCATACGTCACAAGTATGTAAAGACAAGAAAAAAGGCCTCAAGTGTTTCAATTGTAATGATTTTGGTCACATATCCAAAGACTGTCCTTCGAAACAACAAGCATCAAATGTACGTCGATTGGTATCGCAGGATATAATGAGGAAAGAAGTCAAATTTGGGGATCAATGTTGGTCAGCACTGTTTGACACTGGCAGTAAATTTAATGTTGTTTCCGAGAAAGTGTATATTCATCTGAAAAGGCCGAAGCTAATAAAATCGAATTTCCACCTAGTAGGATTTGGAAATAACTCTGAAGGAAATAAGGTCAAACCATTAGGAAATTTTAATTACAAGATTAAATTGGAAGGCGATGAATACGACTTAACATTTCATGTTGTTCCAAATACATGTAGCGACGTTGATGTGATACTGGGAACCGATATATGCAGCCAAGCCAACATAAGAATTACTCCAGATTGCCTGAAGATCGAGAAGATAAGAGACGCAGCACTTGCACAAGAAGAGGTGCACAGTGTAATGGTTATGGAGGTTTTCGATGAATGCAAGGAAATTGACCTGGACATCGACTCATCGGCTGGTAACGAAATGGTAAGAAAAGTGACGAATATGGTGCAAGCATATAGACCAAGCAAATGTAAGACGACGAACGTGGAAATGAAACTTGTGCTTAAGGATGAAACACCCATATTTTGCAATCCTAGACGACTTCCACTTCAAGAAAGGACTATCGTTGAAAATCAAATCGACAAATGGTTGGATGAGGGTATTATCGAGCATTCAGACTCCGAGTTTTGCAGTCCCATTGTTCTGGTGAAGAAACGAGATTCGACGTCGAGACTGTGTGTTGATTATCGAAGAATAAACAAGGTAATAGTAAAAGATCACTATCCGTTGCCGCTTATCGAAGATCAGCTCGATCGCTTGCAAAACGCCGTTATATTCAGCACGATAGATTTGCGAAACGGATTCTTTCATGTGCCAGTCAACGAAGAGAGCAAAAAGTATACGTCGTTTGTGACTCACAATGGCCAGTACCAATTCCGAAAAGTTCCTTTTGGTCTTTCTAACTCGCCGGCTGTGTTCCAACGTCACATAAATGCCATATTCCGAGAGCTGAATAGAGAAGGTATTGCCCTTCCATATGTCGATGACGTCATAATACCCGCAAGCAATTATGAAGAGGCTGTTGTCAACCTACAACGAGTTTTGGATACCTGTAGAGACTATGGATTAGACATCAATCTTAAAAAGTGCAGTTTCCTGAAGAGAAGAATCCAATTTCTGGGTAATATCATCGAAGATAGAAAAATTTCACCTGGTACGGAAAAAACGAAGGCTGTGATAAAGTTCCCGCAACCGCAGAATTTGAAGCAACTTGAAAGTTTTTTAGGACTCGTCGGATATTTCAGAAAATTCATACCGAATTTTGCACTGATAGCCAAACCACTCAACGATCTGCGAAAAGAAAATGTAAAGTTTGTATTCGGCAATGAACAAAAGTTGGCGTTCAATAGACTAAAGCAGTACATGATTGACGAACCAGTATTAAGCATATTTAACGAGAAGTTTGAAACTGAGGTCCATACTGACGCATCTATCGATGGCTATGGCGCAGTATTATTGCAAAAATCTCCAGACGACAACCTTTTGCATCCAGTGTACTACATGAGTCGAAAAACCACTGATGCTGAACGAAAATATACGAGTTACGAGCTAGAGGTACTTGCTGTCATTGAGGCACTGAAAAAGTTTAGAGTTTATCTCATTGGTAGAAAATTTAAATTGATGACGGATTGCAACGCTTTTACGAAAACACTGGATAAAAAGGATTTGAGCACAAGAGTAGCAAGGTGGATTTTATTTTTGCAAGAATACGACTTTGTGGTCGAACACCGCCCTGGCACACAGATGAGGCACGTAGATGCACTGAGTCGATACCCGGTAATGGTTATACACGACGATGGTTTGGTGGAACGGATAAAACGGCTGCAAGAGATGGATGAAGACCTATGTGCAATTCGAGAAATCTTGAAGGAGAAGCCGAACTACAAAGATTACTTTATTAAAAGTGGTATACTGTACAAGATTGAAAACGACTGTGAACTCTTAGTGGTTCCAAAGGGAATGCAGAACGAGATAATCAAAAATGCCCATGAAAGAGGACACTTCTCAATAAAGAAGACTAAAGAATTGATAGATAAGGAGTACTACATCCCGAAGCTGGAAGATAAAATCCATAGACATATGATGAATTGCGTTGCTTGTGTGATAACAAATCGAAAGCATGGAAAGCAGGAAGGAGAACTAAAACCACTGCCGAAAGGAGATACACCACTGCATACTTACCATATTGACTACCTGGGACCACTGGAAACTACAAACAAGAATTATAAGCACATATTTGCCGTGATTGACGCTTTTACGAAATTTTGTTGGCTGTACCCAACAAAGACGACGTCCGCCAAAGATGCAATTTCAAGATTGGAGCTACAAAGTATTACGTTTGGTAATCCACTTCAAATCGTGTCGGATCGTGGCTCAGCGTTTACGAGCGAAGATTTCAAAACATATTGCGACGAGGAGAAAATCACTCATATCAAAATTACGACGGGACTTCCTCGTGCGAACGGCCAAATAGAGAGACTCAACAGCGTAATTGTGTCCGTTTTGTCAAAGCTAAGTATCGACGAACCTAGTAAATGGTATAAACATGTTGGAGAAGTTCAAAGGACAATTAACTCTACGTATCAACGAAGTATAGGACACACACCATTCGAAATGTTGGTTGGAACGCGTATGAGAACTAAACAAGACGAAAAGCTGAAGGAGCTTCTTGAGGAAGAAATGTTTTTATGTTACGACGAACAGCGAGATCAAATACGCAAGTCAGCGAAGCTTCAAATTTTAGCCGTGCAGGATGAAAACAAGAAATACTACGATCAGAAGCGCAAACCACCACACAAATACGTCGTTGGCGACCTTGTAGCCATAAAGAGAACTCAACTTGGTGGAGGTTTGAAGCTTAAACCGAAATATTTAGGTCCTTATAGGGTCGTGAAAGTTAAACCTAAGGACACCTACGATGTTGCAAAGGCGTGTACTAACGAAGGACCGAAACAAACTACATCGTGTGCAGAATTTATGAAACCGTGGCCAAACGACTATATTGCGGAAGAAGACATTGAAGAAATTGTAAACCCTGATGACCTGCAGGATGGCCGAGATGTGGGATGAGAAAATTTGGTATGCTCATACATCATACTCATACTTGAACTTAGTTCTTACAACGACGCAGAAGAGTAAAGACGTGCTTCGGCAAAACTCGCATTTTAATCATTTCATTTATTCATCTTTGATTTTCATTTATTTCATTATCCATTTCATTTTATTAAAATGAGTTCGCTTTGTTAATAAACTTTAAATATGAATTTAACTAAATATAATTCCTTTAATTACTTTGTTTAAACATAAACTTACGACTTTTAATTGAGAAAGGAAGGAATTAGTGAACAAATTGTAAGACTCTCTCGGGATAGATATATTAAATCCCATAAATTTGGGATTTTACCGGGATAAAACTATATAAAAACTATATAAGCAACCAAAATTTCGTGACCATCCGATCAAAATTACGACCTGTAGCTTGATTGCAAAAAATGGAAGAATTGGATGCATTACCGACTATTGTGGTATCTCCCTTGTTTGACCACATTCGCCAACCTTTCTTCTTCCATTGACAGGCTTTGCCGTTGGAATACCCCTACTAGAAGCCGATACATTCACAAAGAATAAAACTTTGAATTTGTCTCCAAATGAGTTTTTCCCCATTCCGACCCCTAAATATTATCCGACTATCACCAAAATCAATAGGCTTCTTCCTCTGTGGGGTCCCCATCTACCCCCAAAATTTCGTCACTATCCGGTCAAAATTCCAACTTGTAACGTGATTACAATAAATGGAAAAATTCGGTATATTACTGAATTTTGCAATATCTCGGTTTGCTCACTTACGCCAACATACTTTGCATCAATATAAACGAGATCTTTTCTTCTTCCATTGACGGGTATTCCTTTTGGAGTACTCCAACCAGAAGCGGAGATATTCGCATAAGAAAAAAACGTTGACTTTTCTCCACATAAGCTTTTCGCTTATTCCGACTCCTGAATATTATCCGACTATCACCAAACTTAATAGGCTTCTTCCTCTGTGGGACCCGCATCAACTCCCAAAAAATTCGTGACGATCCGATCAAAATTGCGACCTGTAGCGTCATTACAAACAAATCGGAAAATGGGATGCATTACCGACTATTGCGATATCTCTGTTGTTTGAGCAGCTACGGCAACCTACTTCACATCGTTGTAAAGGTGATATTGTTTTTAAAATACCTCTTAAAGAAACAGAGATATTGGCTTTGAAACAAAACGTAGACCTTTTCTCCAAATAAGTTTTTGCCCATTCCGACCCCTGAATATTATCCGACCATGATTAAAATCAGTAGGCTTCTTCCTCTGTGGGACCCCCATTAACCCCTAAAATTTCGTGACGATCCGATGGGATGTATTACCGACTATTGCGATATCTCCGTTATTTGGTTACCTACGCAGACCTAGTTTGCATAATTGTAAAGAGGGGATCTTGGAAAATTTTCAACCAAAGCTGTGATATTCGTCAATATAACGAAAATCGCAAAAATGAAAATTGGGGTTTTATTTGCTACTATTGTGATATCTTCGTTGTTTGATCACCTACGAGCACCTACTTTACATCATTAGAAAGGTGATATTTTTACTTTCATTGTCAGGTTTTGCTTTTGGTATACCCCATACAGTACCTGAGATATTTGCTTCGGAAAAAACGTTGTCTTTTTATCCACCTAATATTTGTTGCCCTTTCCGACTCCTAAATATTATCCGACCATCACCAAAAGCAATAGGCTTCTTCCCCTCCGGGACCCCTGCCAAGATCCAAAATTTCGTGACGATCCGATCAAAATTGCGACCTGTAGCGTGATTACAAGGTTTAGATGGACAGACGGACGGACACACATAGCCAGATATACGACCATTATTTCGATGCGTTACAAACTTTTTGCCCAAAACCAACTTATAATACCCTCCCCACATAGTGGTGTAGGGTATAATAACAAAATTTTGGTGAAGCGAGAGAGACAAATTTCTAATTGCCTTTAAGATATAGTCCACGCAAAACCCTTCATACATTTTGTCCAATAGAAATTTTTCCACGCACGTCCATTGAGTGTAATGCCTCGGGACCTCTATATACATACATCGAATATGATACAACAAACATGGAGTATAATCATTACGGAATTCGTATTTTATAGTGGAATGAGTATAGGTGCAAACAAAAAATTTGAAAACATTTCTTAAAAAACTTATTAATGATGGACATTTTCTGAACAGAAACTTCAGAAAAAGATAAGTTTTCATATAAGTTTTCATTTCAGTTGAAATCTCTAATCCTAAAAAAAGTTTATGAGAAAGAAAATATGTAATAATATGTTACAGTAGCTTAAAAAATTTTGCGGGACCAAACTATTTCGCGTACGTCCCTGACGGTGTCTAAAGTAAAGAAACGTTTTTCAAGTAAAAAGTGTTAGAACTTGAAGATTCTTGCACGTAAAAGAACAGTGCTAAAATGTCATGATTTTTAATGTTAGCCGAAAAATGGGTATTTTGGAACCTCAATTACATTTTGAAACATTTCTTTGACACCTTGAATTACATGGTAATTATTGGTTATGGCTATTATTGTTAAACTACGCGGGTAAGTTCTTTATTTATACATTCTATCTGGTCTTAAACAAGACGACCAACTAATTTTTTATCACAACTATTTGTCAATTTTCACTAATTAATACATAAAAAGTGTTTTCCTTTTAGTAGTTTGAAAACAATTACTAGTCAAACTGTATACTTTATGGGGTCACCGATAAATATTTCGATGTGTTGAAAACGGAATGGCCAACAAATTAAAAACTCCAAATTAGCATCACTGTTTTTAGCACAGTTCCAGTTCCCCGTCATTGTTCAAGAAAATGTGTTTGTTTTCATATCTCGTTCATTCTTTCTCTCTCTTCGATGCTCTCTCTTGCTATTCCTCTCTGCATTAGTGATTTTATTTTTTTCCGAGTGTTGTATTAATGAAATGCATCCTTTCAATTAGGTTGATATTTGTGGCTATTACAACAACGACGACGAAGACGACGACGTCATCATCACCACCATCAACAACATAGTCATTTACAAAAATAACAACAAACAACATCAGCACCAGTACCAGAAATTGTTTATCGTGTTGTGTGTAACAAACAAACAAAACAAAAAGAAAAGTAAGAAAAAAAGGATCCTTGTGTACGTATATTTAATTCATATGTATATTGTGTATGTGTGCTTTAATTACAAACAATTTCAATAATATCAACAACAACAAAAGCAAAAAACAAACAGCAACAACGAAATTGTTAAAATATCCCAGAGTTCTGTTCTTGTTGTTGCAACAACTCTTCAATTGCTCTGCAGTCATAAACAACGATTATTACAGTAAAAACAACAACAACAACAAAAATAAACACCAAACAAAAAATTAAACTCATCACAGAGTTGTGCGGTTGTTGTTGTTTGTTTGCTTTATTTCCTGTTTGCCATGAATGTCATCATTAACTCATCCATCGATGGATAAACGGATTAAAAAAGGAATTTAATTGAATCGATCGCAGGAGTATATCGCATCGCAGACAGAGCTCAGCATAACAGGACTGGATATTTATTATTGCATAGCAACCAACCAATGGCAAAGTAGTTATCGTCACACAACCAGAACACAGTTAAGACGAGGTAAGTCCCACAGCAAAAAGGGTGAAATAATTAAAATTGAATAATGACATTTGTTGACAGTTGCCAAGTAAATTTTCACTTTGTTGTTGTTTACATATTTGTGATTTGTGTAAATGAATTGTCAATAGTAAAGATTGGCATTGATGGATTTTCACTGAGATGAGGTAGGTCATAGCCAAATGTTAAGTGATGATGACATGATGGATGGCCATGTGATGCTACAAAGAAATGACAGGTAATGGTTACTTAACGGATTTTAGCAATATACAAAATGAAGGACTGATTTTTAAAGCTTTTTATAAGCATTGAAAGAGTTTATTTTAATGTATTTTTCATTTCTTTATGGATTTATAAATATTCACTGTCCAGAGGTCCTTATTTTAACAATTCAAATAAAAACACGAACACTGAAATTCAACAAAAAATGCTTACTACTGAAATCCTAAAACAAACCCTAAAGAAACCATTTTTCCCATTACAAATATTTATTGTTTTGAGGTTACTTCAGTACTTTTTTGTAGTATCTACAAAGGAGGAAGGAAGCCTACACAGATGTAAGGTTATTCCAAATGTTTTCTCATTTCTCTTTCCCTTTCTTCTTATACTTCAATGTTCAAAAACTAAAGTTTCATTTTGTCAGTCTATTTTATTTTTAGAGTTCATGCGATTTCAAGTGCTACTCGTTTTTTTTTTGTAAACAAAAGAGGAAACGGAAACAAAAAAACGAAGATGAGAATGAAAGCAACATAACTAAAAAAATAAAGCTAAACAGTATTAGACTGTAAAAATTGTGTCAGATATTGGAAATTAAGAAGGTCGTAAAAGGTCTCTATCAACAAAAAGTCTAATATAAACTAATCAGTCTTTAGAAGACAATCTGAACTAATCTATCTATGAAATACCTTTTAAAAAATGCATATCTATAGAAAATCACTAAACTATCGGGATCTTCTGTAGATACGAGGCGTTCTCAGTGTCGTTTATAGAGCTTTTTTAAGTTTTTTTGCTATGGAACGACATCTCAGGGTCTTCTTTCGGCGGAATACCTTATTCAGAACTCTTTTCAGGGTATGTTTTGCTTGATGTTAGGTTAGGTTCAGAGCACCAAAATATACACTCGCTCCAATTGTACTCACAAGTGAAACTTGCTCGAATTCGAGCAGTATACTCTATACTCTCAGTTACTTCTATTTGCTAAATTTTACTCGCGAATGCAAAGTACTCACGAGTACGAGCACTTGAATATTACGAATTTTCCGAGAAAATAATAGAAAAAAATGCTCAAAATTGAGTAAGAGTTTACTTCAAGAGTAAAATGGAATCGAAAGATCCCCTGCGAACTTCCACCCTCCGAACTTCCATCCTTTATAAAATCGAGCAAATCGGACATTGGCTTCGCACTCTTTGAGTGCTTCTACTTGCGATTACTTTTTACTCTAGTGAAAAATCGAGCATACCGGAGCTCTGGTTAGGTTAGATTGACAGTTATGTACCTTACTCGGAGACCTTATGGTCCATTGTGTTCATTCTATAAAGTGCTGAAAGGCAAGTTATAGAAAATAGATGTTGGGGACAGAGAGATATTCTAAAGAAAACGTTAAAGAATCTAAATATTAACAAGTAATAAAGTCGGATTTGCCTTCAGCCTAAGTGAATAACCCTTTTCGGACATTTGAACTTGCCGACAAAAATGTGGATTATGATTACAGTTTAAAAGTGCTGCGGAGGAGTGGACCGACATAGTCTATTATGGAAGTGGATCTTATTTTGGGAGTCATATCGCGCCCACAAGGCATTTGAATGGGTCATCGTATAACTTTAATACCAGTATGCCAGGAAGCATGGGTTTGTCCATGGAAAACATAATATCAAACATATACATTTCCCAATGGTCTGCGAACACACCCTAAACTGCACTTAGGCACACATTTTGAACTTTTATGAGGGGAGGTATCCTAAGGAGAGGATCGATATGGGTCATTTTAGATGTTAAACTAAATTTTGACTAAATTTGGAGATTCAAATTTTGGACCAAATTGGTGAGATATTGTGAAATTCATTTTAGTGACATTTATTAAATATTGCGAGGAAGTACCGGAAGTTATGGACCGGTATTGCCCATCTTCGAACTGAAATTAAGTTGGGACAAAATATGACGAGGCCAAATTTTGGACCAAATCGGTTGATCAATTCGAGAGTTATCTATCGTTCTCTCCACCAACTACATATGGTGCCATAGGGGTTTTACCCTTTTGGGCTGTTTTCTCAAGGAGTATGGTCTTGCCCCTAAAAATACTCATACCGTCGTAATTGAGGCAGCGAAGGATTGGAAAAATATTCTCCATATTCGCATCTGATCTATATGTGGCAGACAACATTAGGATATGTAAAGTATAGACCAAATCAGTCACTCCTTGCACCAAACTTAGTTTCATGGGGCAATGCCGGTCCACAACTTTCGGTAATTCTCCCCAATATTTAAAAAATGTCACTAAAATGCTAGGACGATATCACTTGAATGGGGCAACCAATTTGGTCCAAACTATGGATCTCCTAATATCTTGTCAAAAAAGGGGTTATGGCCAATTACAAATTTTACAAATTCAAAAATAAAATTATTGGCTCATTTTAAAGTACAGGTGGAATAGAATATGTTGCACAAATTTCGAGTAGATCGGACAAAAATTAGCTGAGATATGAGCGTTAGAAAGAGAAAATTCATTGTGGTTTGTATGAAACATCGAAGTTTGAAACGCGGTTTTCTCAAAAATGCATTTTGGAATGCGGTGCCCACTGTAGCTCGATGGATCCGATGACGGATAATCCGATCTCCATATCGCTCATTTACTCAAAGAGGTTATCGTGCGCACAATTTTTTTGAACATTTTTGAAATTTTTGTGGGGGAGTTGCCTGAAGGACCGATATGGCTTATCCTCGAACTTAAATTAAATTTGGACAAAATACTACGAAGCCCAATTTTTTTGACCGAATCGGCAGGCCAGTTCGATGGTTATCTTGCGCTCCAACCACTACACATGGTGTTATAAGGGTTTTTTGCACCTTTCAGGCTATTTTCCCAGGAAGTTGTATGCGGGGCAGTGAATACAAGATGTTACAACAAAAATCAAAGCGATTAGAGAGCAGGTCCTAAACTGAACTTTTCCGGAATTTGTGTGGGAGGTACCCGAAGGAGTGGACCGATTGAGTCCACATTGAAGCCTGGTAGACATTTCACGATGTGTAAAGTATGGACCAGATCGGTTACTCTCTTCAAGGGTTATCGAACATTTTCGAACTTTTGTGGGGAGGTACCGGAAGGAGTGGACCGATATAACCCATCCTGGAACTTAAAGTAAGTTTGAAGCAAATATTACGAAAGCCAAATTTTGGACCGAATCGGTTGATCCGTTCGAGAGTTATCGTGCGCTCCAGTCAGCCAAACAGACAGACATATAGACGGACGGACATGGCTAAATCAACTCCAAGTTGTCTGAAACGGATTTCATCCAAACATACTTGGGGTCTAAAACCATTATTTCGATGAGGCACATTTTGCCCGTATGAAAGTGTATACGACGAAAAGAGTTATGGAACTTGCACTTGAAAATTTTGGGATTCATACGATGAAACTCATCATGCTCATTTGCTAGGTCATCTCTGCTGGGAAATTTCGGGTAAATACCCAAAATTATACCGAATTACCAAGCGAGCGGCTGCAGCTGTGATGACGTGCCTGAAAATGATATTAGCTAGCCAAACACTTGAGAGTGAGGACAGGTCTTTGAAGCGGTTGTTGTTGTTGTTGTAACAGTGTTTTTGTTATGTTTATTTGTTCGTTCCTCTGTTCAATCTGGCTCTGGGTCTATCTCCAGTTCCAGAAAAGTGGCTGCTTCGATGGGATGTAGCCACAGATCCACTGGAGTTAGATGGGTAGATTTGGCTGGGCAGTTAAAAAGGTGTTGTGTGTCGTGCGGGCCCATGCCGCATACTGGGCATATGTCTTGCACGGCGCGATTGATTTCCGCCCAATACGAATTTAGGCGACTGCAATATCCCGAGCGTAGTTGAGCCAAAACTACTCTGGTTTGTCGTGGCAGCTGACGCTCCTCAGCTGCGATAGATGGAGGATGTACTCCGAGTACTTTATTCACACTATAATTGCTTAAGGCCTTGGCAACTGCGTCCGCGTGAATGCTATTCAATCCTGCTTGATATGCTTGTTGATCTAGGGGTTCTCTCCTGTATCGTTGGACCTCTCCCTCTAGAGCATGGATATCCTTCCTGATCTCCCTGAATGGGCCGGGCCTACCCACAAGATGGTGATTGGGATAGCTCACACGGTAACACCCGAGCAAGTACTGCAACGAAAGCATCTCATTGTGTTGCTTTACAGGAAGAATTTTTGCCTTCTCATGTAGATGGTCCACTGAAGATTTGAGGAGGCACACTGTCGCTGTTCTCAGGGCGGCATTCTGGCAAGTTTGAATCTTTTTCCAGTTCGAATCACACAATCTCGGGGACCAGACTGGAGCCGCATAGCTTACCACAGACCGACCTATCGCGTTATACGTGGCCAACAAGGTTTCTTTATCTGCACTTTATCTGCCGGCCAGGGACTTGAGGACCTTGTTCCTGCTTTTCAACTTGTCGCAGATAGCTGTGGCGTGTGCGCACGACGTGAATGTAGTGTCGAATGTGACCCCTAAAATTTTAGGGCAGTTTGTGGTCAGAATTCTGCTACCGTCGACCACGACATTCAACTCACGTCCAAACTGCGCTGTCCGTGTGGTGTGGGGGAAATCTGCATATTCCTCGAATGGAAAAAGGTGGTAAGATCGGTTAAATAGTTGTTCAGTCGCTCACAGATGTCATCAGGATAGGTACCCGACGCCAGGATCGTGCAATCATCCGCATACGTCACGATCTCAATGCCGTCTGGAGGGGGTGGAATACAGGAGAGGTAGAGGAGATATCACCCCACCTTGGGGAACTCCCTGTTTCACTCTACGGGGTTTGGACTTCTTATTCCTGAATTCCACGTACGACTGGCGTCCACACATATAGTTGACTATCCAACGTTTCAAGCATGGCCGGAGGGTTGTCTGCTCAATGTCCTCAAACAGCGTGGAGTGCCTCAAAGCCTCAAAGGCTTATGATAAGTCAAGCGCCACCGTCACTGTTCCATCACACAGCCGTCTCTGGTTGAGTCCTTTACAGATATATGTGGTAATGGAATCCATGTTGATGATCGGCAACTTGATAGCTATTTCTGATACTGGGGATGAGCAAGGCCTCAAGTGTCTTTGCTACGGGCGACAAAAGCGAAATCGGTCTGTACGATTCACTTTTGCTGGCATCCTTGCCTGGCTTCCGTAGTGGGACCACCCTGCCCATTTTCCAGACTTCGGGAACAACGAGGGTGGCTAGCGACAAGTTGAAGACTTTGGTGAGATACTCGACTCCCGGCTCATCCAGCTGCTTCAATATTACCATGGAGATTCCATCAGGGCCCAACGCTTTGGATGATTTTGCGTTCCTGATGGCATTGGCAACATCATCCATTGTAAATTGTGGTGGTTCATCCTCGGCAGGAAGAGATCTGATGCGACGTAATACTCTTCTCTTCGCCCTGTCACTTTCGGGATGCTCGACAAACTGTCGATTGAAATTACTTGCGCACCTCTTCGGATCAGTCAACGTAACGTCGCCAAACGTGACTGAGGTCCTATCTTCCCTTCTTCCAGGGTTCGAGAGTGACTTAACCGTTGCCCACAATTCACCTATACCGGCTCCAATGTTGCAGCTCTTCAGATGATTTAACCATTTGTTCCGCTTATGCTCGCCGACCAGCCTGTTAACTTCCAGTGTCTGCTACCTGACTCTGGGGTCGTCGGGGTTGGTTCGACGAAGCTCATCACGCTCATTTGCTAATCCCGTCGCCTCTGCTGGGAAATTTGGTCTTACTTTGGGTATTCGACCAGCAGGTATATGGCGAGCAGCATTGATGATGTCTCGGAAGTTCTTTCCGCTACCCGAACATCAGAAGGATTCGGTAATTCTCTGAAGTGGTGATTGGTGAACTCTCTGAAACTCGGCCAATCAGCTTTCCCATGATTGACGAATGTGCGGCGTTCAGAGGTGATGAAATCGGGTGGTCTGCTGATTGAGACAAATATGGGGAGACGGTCTGATCCAAGGGAAATGACGGGTTGTCAGGTGACGTCATTTGTCAGACCAGGTGACACGATGGTTATGTCTGGCGAACTGTGACACGCTCCTCTAATTCTGGTAGGGGCGTCCTCATTGACCGAGCAAAACGTAGATCTATCAATCTGCTCAGCCAGCGCTATACCTCTCTGGCCGTTTCCGAGGGCCGAATGCCACATCTCATGATGCGCATTAAAGTCCTCCAGGACCAGACGATTTTATAACCTTTCAAAAGCGGGCTAATGTCAGGCTTATAATCTGATACACAGCTATTTCTCGGCGGGATGTATACGTTCAGCAACTCTATCTCGGCAGTTCCACACCTGACTGCTACCCTCATACATTCCATGTACGGGTCAGCAGAGGCAGGCTCAAACGAGATAGGTCTGTATTGAACAGACTGGTGCAAAAGGAAAGCTAATCCCCCACCTCCACATCTGGTTCCGATTCATAAAGTCCACTATTTCATCGATCTTACTTCGGAGCCCATTGCAATTAAATTGCAAAAAGGATGCATTTTCCGGGATTGGAATAACAACGGCTGGTGTTAAATGCTGCGCGTGCGGCTGCTGTTGGGGGGACTGCGGTGGAGTTTCGTAATCCGACGACTAAGGAGTTTCGTAATCTGACGACGACTCACTGGGAACTGTGTTCGTGCAGCATGCAGCAACATAGTCCCTATCGTAGTCCTTCGCGTGGGCAAGTCCAGAGCAACCCATTAGCACCTCACCGAAGATTGGATATGGGTGAAGATGCGGATGTGACAAGCCGAGCACAAATATATTGGTCCTGGGTTTTCCTCCGTCCCGGTACGGACCAAAAGAATCCGGAGCAGACGGGATATGCTGCTCCCAGCACAGAAAAACGAAACAAATACAAACACATGTACACTGAGGTGGCAGCCGCTTGCCGGAACACTGATGTTGTGTGGTCCCGGGTAAATCCGGTACAGAGAACCCGCTGCCGTGGGATTGTGTGGGAGGTTTACAAGGGTTATGGCCAATTACAAATTTTACAAATTCAAAAATAAAATTATTGGCTCATTTTAAAGTACAGGTAGATGTTGCAAAATGTTCGTGTAGATCGGACAAAAATTAGCTGAAATATGAGCGTTAGAAAGAGAAAATTCATTGTGATTTGTATGAAACATCGAAGCTCGAAAACGGATGATCCGATCTCCATATGTTTTTGGGGGATTATAAACATAAAAAGCTTGTACTTAAGAGAGAGACTTTTTTAAAAAACTGTTTGACGGATTTATTGCCAAAAATCGATCAATTTTTTTAGTTAAAATCGAAATTTTGAATTTGACATTTCACAGCTTTTTTTTTTTTAATTTATATTTTTGAATTCCCTTGTGCTTAAGTTCAAGATTATTAGGTTCTTAATGATCCCACACAAGCATATGCTGATTGGTTTATTCGTTTTCGGGCACCGCAAACCGCTTTAGTAAAAACAGTGTTTCGTATGCGGCCATTTGTCAAAACACTGTGAAATATTTTTCAACCAAAAAAAAATTCCTAAAGTAGGTCAAGGTGTGCTGTATCAGATGTAAAACAAAATCTTCTGAAAAAATTGGTAGATTTCTTGTAAAAAATTCATGGAAAATGTAATTTTTCGTGCTCAATTTTAGTGGCCAACCTAACCGATATGTATTGAATTTTAGTTCCAAAGTTGCAGAATTTTGCCCAGAAAAAAAATATTTCGCCTAATGGGATCCTCAGTACGTCCATCCGCAAATATGAAACAATTTCCTAATCGACCGATATTCTGAAAAGGACCCACAAAAGACATGCTATCTATAGTATATCCTGAAGAAGTCCCTTCTATGCCTTATTTATTGGCAAAATTCTGTGTATCACTTTCTAAATAATTGCATTTTATCTAATGTAATGTTGTTGTTGTTGCTGTGGTTTAGCAAACCTTCCCTTACGCCATATGCTGCTCTGCTTACCCTTTTAAGAGACGGCTTTTATAAATAACTACGTATGTAGAGTATATGTATAGAGTATATCTTTCGAGATAAAAAAAATGCATAAAGTTCAATATGATATTCCGTTCATTCGTTCGTTTTTTGCCCTGGTTTGTGTGCTCTAGGCATTGTTTTTGTAGGGGTGAGTGTAAGTGGGTAAATTTACATTTACTCGTGGCATAGTTGGCAGTTTTTTCCTTGTTGTTGTTGTATTAGTTGTTGCTGTTACGGATTAGAAGTAGAACGTAATGGTGGTGAGGTAGGTGGATTGTTTTTTTGGGGGCTGGATGGCTGGTAATAAAAGTCAATGAACTTTTCATCACTAGGCAGAAAAAATATTGTATAAATATATTTTTTTAAAAAGCCATGTAATATATTGCTCGGAAATGGAAGCAAAAAAATGACAAGCAACAAGGCGAACATCAAATAGGTTGCATGTGTTTTGTTAGCCGAAATAAAACCGTAACTAAATAGAAATTAGCAAAAAAAAAAAAACACTTCAGATGCAATTTGTAAATGTTTTTGTTCAACTATTTTGACATTTAGTACATTTTTAGGGGGCGTTTTGCTTTGAATATGATTATGTTGATGTAAATATTGCGAGTTCTGTGATAATATTTTTAAGGAGAACTAAAAAAAATATTTTGTATTATTAATAAAATATTACATTTTAAGAATGATTTATGTAAATTTTACAACCGACTGAAATATACCCTCAGACTGTGTGAATTGAAACTTTAATTTATTGACAATATCAAATGTAATACCGGCAATACATTTCCAAAACAAAAATGTTGAACTTTTGTGGATGAAGGCCGATATGGACTATTTCTGAAGTAAAACTACATTTGGATAAAATATTAGGAGATCCAAAGTTTGGACGGTTGCTCCGTTCAACAGATATAGCGCGTAGCTTTTTAGTGAATTTTTTTTTTTACTTTTGGGGAGGAGGTACCGGAAGTTGCGCACCGATAGTGCCCATCTTCGAAATTAAACAAAGCTTGAAAAATATTACGAAAGTCAAATTATGGATCGAATCGACTGATCCGTTCGAGAGTTATCGTGCGCATCATTCAGCCACTTCACATGGCTCCATAGCGTCGGTGTCATGCTTAAGTGTTCCATACGCCATTTTTGACTTTTTGAGATATAGGTGGTTTCGAGGGTTTTCGCTTTGCTCTTTCTGAATTTCCTATCTGCTCTAGTTTCCGAGATATCCACGTTTCGACCCAAAAACTTATGTTCATTTCAGGTATGAAATTAATATCACTGTGCAACACTGAAATTGCAAACAACTTCTAGTGGACATTTTCTGAAAGTACATATTATGACTACAAAACCCCTTGTTGGGTTTTGTTTTTTTAGATCGGGTTTGGATTTTACGGCCTCATCTATTCCGTGCTAAAACGACCCTTTTTTCAATAGATCCGTGCTTTATCTCAGAAACTAACGAAAATTTTGCGTTGGGGTCTTCAGCAATATTGTAGTCCTAAAGTAGTAGAACTTATATGTCAAACAGAAGAACTACGAAAAACAGCAGATGGGGCATCAAAATTGATAAAATATATTAAAGATTACATAATTTCAGGAATTATGGTCAGTAACTGCCAAACTTTTGAGAGTCGAACCAAGTAGCCGTTAGCAAAATTGTTCCAAATAATATTTTCAGCAATTCTTCAGAACATTCTGAAACTGTACAACACTCATTTCATGTTGTTTAGGCGGTATTTCATATCATACTTTCTACAAAACATATTTCAAACAACGTTCACACAAGCTGTTTATTCTCATATTTGAAATTTCCATGTATTGTTGATATATTTATCAAACTGTCGTTGAAAAAGATGATAGAAACAACGCGATAGAGGAATTTTACAACAATGATATGTTCTGAAGTTTTGTGCATTACATTCCAGCGAATATTTTCCCCAAAAATAACATTAAGAAAAATTTGATGGTTTTGGAGATACGCTGCGAAATATATACAAATCACGGAAATTTTAAATATATTATAAAATTTGAGGCAATAAATGAGGTTATTCGTGTGCATTATGTTTCCAAATACATTCTTCTTGTTCTTATCAACAAGTTTGCTGCGGATGCCATGGAAAGATTCGTATTGGTTTCAAAGATATAGCCCCTATTTTCTTTAAAAAAGTCAATATTTAGCCATGTTTAAATAGGGCCATAAAATCCGAACCCGATCTAACAAAACAAAACCCAAAGAGGGGTTTTGTCTACTGCGTCTGTACTTACATAAAAACCGCATTTGAAATTGTTTGCACAAAATCACCTTTAAAATGTTGCATAGTGTATTTTATTAACTTACGAATTTAAAAATAGGTACTTTCCAGAAATCAGAACTTTAATTTTCGATTTAGAAGGTTTGAATGAATTTATTGAGGCAGATATGGCAAAATTTATTTGTCACTTTGTTCCATGTGATTTCCAATATTTTCTATTTGTGTCACAAGTGTGGATGTGGAACAATTCGGCAAAAATTCTATTTTTAAAAAAATTCTCTATAAATATTTTAATCCAAAAATTTTTTTGTCGATTTGTTCCATATCCGCGCTTATGACACAAATGTGAAATATTGTAAATCACATGGAACAAAGTGACAAAAAATTTTCTAATAAATAAAATAAAATTCTGATTTTTGAAATGTGTTTTTAAACTTCTAAGTTTTTAAAATATTAATTTCATAACTGAAAAAAGTTTATGCTTTTCCGTCGAGGCGTGGATATCTCGAAAACTAAATCAGATAGGAGAAAGCCGACTAGAAATTCAGAAAGAGCATACCGGAGAACCCTAGAAACCACCTGTATCTCAAAAAGTCAAAAATGGCGTATGGAACACTTAAGCATGACACCGACGTATTGTAGGCAAGGAAAATGGACTTGTCACAGAAAGGCAAGAAAAATGGACTTGTCACAGAGGCAACCTGCAACATGTCTTTAATGCATTTTTGCGATAAATTATAAAGTTTTGTTTGGGAGGTGCCCAAAGAAGTGGACCTTATTTAAGTGCCGACAGAGATATACCCTCAACCTCGTAACTAAAAAAAGAATTACTTCTGTCATGTATTTATATTTACTTTTGGGCCTATTTCTCAGGAAGTATGGAAGTATGCGCCGACAAAAATTGTGCCGTCGTAACATAGGCAGCAAATGCAACATTTTGCAAATTTCAAAACGATCGTAGACGTGTCCTTAACCTGCACTTTTTCCAAACTTGTTTGGGAGTTAGGGAGTAACCCGATGTTGTAAGAAATAATATTTGCAAAATTTGGATCAAATCGATTTCTCCCTTCGAGGGTTACCTTACGCACTAGCCAGTTGAAGTAGTCTCGGTAGAGATTTCAGGGGATTTTGGGCCATTATGTCAGGAAGTATGGGCTTGCACAAAAATACTGCACAGCCGCCAAAGGGGCCCAAGGACATTTTTCAAAAAAAAAAAAAAGTAAATAAATAAATAAATAAATTATCAAAGAAGAGCTGTTGAACTGTGTATGGGAAGTACCCGAAGGAGTAGACCGATATAGTCCTTACTCCAACCTGATCTATGGCTAGAAGTAATATTATCATACGCAGATTTTGGACTAATTACGAGGGCTGCACGAAAACTATCTGGCCTAGGCAAAACCGCGTGTTGCCAGGCGCCATTTTGACAGTTTTTAGACTATACGTACTCAGGACAATTTGTCATTCGACCTTGTGTTGGTTGCTTACAGTGACTTGAAAAAATCACTTTGCATCAAAAAAATGGAAATTACATGGGAACATTCTCATCCGATGATTTTTCACAACTTTCGACGTGGATAGTCACGGCAAGAGTGCATCGATTAAATTAAATCTTTGTATGTCGATAAAAAACCATTCTATAGCACTATGAAAGACTGGTTTAATAAATTCCAAAAATGGATTTTTCTCGTTAGATCCAGCAAAATTAGACAATCGCTCAAAAAAGTGCTCTTGTGGATTGGTGTAAGGAAATTTTGAATTAAAACGATCGCGGTGCTTCAAACAACATTTGTACGATCATCAAAGACGAATCTTGGATCTATGCTTAGGAGCCCGAAACGAAACAGGAATCGACCGTTTAGGTCTTCGAAAGCGAGCCAAATCCAACGAAAGTTGTTCATGTAAGAAGCACTTCGAATCGAATATTCGTCTGTTTCTTCGGCAAAACTGACCGTGTGGCGACTATATGGCTTCAGAAATGTAGGGCGGTTAATTCTGTGTGGTGCACTACATATTTTTTTTTTTGCCAGAAGTCTCCTGAGAAATTCGAAAAACGAACAAGAGAAGGCGAATCATTCTGCATCATGACAATGCGATCTCTCACACATCGATTCAAACCAGCGCCTGTTTGACCGGACAAAACGTGGAATTGATGGGTCATACGCCATACAGCCCTGACTTGGGATCCAATGACTTTATTTCATTCCAGCCTATCAAGAAAAGGCGTGGTCAACGTGGTCTTAGCGAGAAGATGCTGCAGATGCGTATAAAAACCATATTTTGGATGTGTCTAAATCGGAGTGGGAAAAGAGATTCAACAATTGGTTTGAGCGCATGAAAAAGCTTATAAATCATGCTGTAGACTACTTAAGAAAACAATAAAACTATTTTTGATAGTAAATAATCGCGTTTTCATTGTTAGGCCAGATAGTATCGTTCAGCCCTCGTATGTTACTTCCTTCGCAAAATATCTTAGCAAAAATTATTGAACTTTTGTGGGGGACGTACCGGAAGAAGTGGGCCGATATGGAGCTTAAACTAAGTTTGGACAAAATATTACGGGAAGAACCAGACATTGACGAACGGACACGGCTAAATCGACTGCAAATTGTTTGAGACGGATTTCGTCGAACCATTATTTCGACGAGACATATTTTTGCTCCTATCGTTAGTCTAAAGGTTGAGTGTATAAATATTTCGATATATGTACATCTATTGGGACCAGATCAGTTACTCCCTTCGAGAGTTTTTGTGCACACCAAATGGTTGAACATGTGGGACTTAGATCTGGCAAAAAATCGATGGCACCAAGGATAGCATTCATTATTTTTTAAAAATTCAATATTGATAGATAGTTTTGTCTATCGATATTATCGGATTAAAAACCCCTAACCTATATTCTATGGAAATGAGTAGAAATTACGCGGCTTTTCGATTTGGTGGATGTGAGAAGTTAAGTCCGTTCACACAGAAAAAAGGCCTCTCTAACATATGTCCCAAACATATTCTGCAGCAAACATATATTTGTTTGCAAGCAGTCCCGAACATAACATACGAGTATGTTTGGTCCTGCAAACAAATATACGTTTGGGTACAAACAAATACAAACAGAAAAGCCACAAAAAAAAAAAAAAAAAAATCAAACACATGCCCCAGTGGGCGCTTTCTGAGAGCAAGGGAGTGTAAATGTCAATGTGAAACGCTTTGCAATGTATGCACATTTGCTCTCAGCAAGCGCTCACTGGATATCTCTAATATATACACACATTTATAAATGGTGGTGTTTTATTGAAAGGCATAGAAAAATGCAAAAGCACAGCAGACACATATGTAGGTGCATAAAAAATTCCAAAGAAAGACAAAACAGACTTTAATTAAAGCAAAACTGAATGAAATAATAAATAAAAAGTTTCACTTTTAAAAAGAAAAAAATTATGTAGAAACATCGTTGAACGCTTCTCCTTAGATGTGAAATAAAACACATTTTCTTCAAAGTTCAAATCATCAGCGGGAAATCGGTATCTGGAATCAAATGATTATATACTGTAATAAATAGGTACATCCATATTTCAAATGTATGTAGGTATATGAAAAATGTATTGATGTATTTACCAATATTAAATAAGATTTCTTCCTTGTCCACTAAAATATTTCCATTCACCTTTTTGATTCAATTATAAAATGTATTGGACATTTAATTTACTAAAAAGCACAATTTCTTTAAGAAAAGACAAAACACTGATATATTCACTCACTTTACCGTCTTTAATCAACGATTGTCTCTAGAACACTGAAGAAAAAAGTTTGATACCTTTTTTTCTTTTCCTCTTCGATTGCTACGTTGGTTACCAACAACAAAGCACGAAACACACGAGTTTTACGCATACCATCACAAAACTTCTGCGTCTCCAATTACACCATACACACAGCTCTTTATTATAAACTGGCATTCCGCATCCGCGAGAGCCCTGTTGTTACTTTCTTTGACAAACATCCTCTCTCCACCCATGAAAAATATGTTCTAACATAAAAAGTATGTTGGTACCCAAACATATAAAATTGAGGTATGTTACAAAATGTTGCAAACATATATTTGTTTGCAATCAGTCCCAAACAAATATTTGTTTGGATCCAAACATATTTCTAACATATGTTTTTCTGCGTGTAGTCATCAGGGTTTCGGAGTCGAGGAATTTTTGGCCCAACTCCGACTCCCGACCAGTTTTTTTACGACACCGGATCCGACTACCGGTCGCCTACAACTTTTTCCTATATTTCGTTCTTGGCTAATGGTTTTTCCTAACATATTCTTTAGAAAAGGCATTCGTTCGACTATAATATATATTTTTGTTGGCTTATCAAGACAACAAAAATTTGTCCTTCATCGATCGATTGTGTAAAAAATATGAGATTTTACGGAAATAATGGATTTTTCAATTTTTTGCTTAAAAACTGAAGTTGTTGAAAACGTCATAACTCAGAAACTTCAGTTATGGGGTCCTTTGGGGTTCTTAATATACTCAATAGGAGTTTAATTTCCAAAGTGAATTTTACACCCCCAGACGATGACTTCCATATTGTGTCACTGTGAAATCAGTAGTATTTCCCATAGAGACCGTAATGTCTTTCATAAGAGTCCAACAGGTCCTTTAATAGAAGTCAAGTATGACTTCTCATAAAGGACAAGATGAGAAGATCAACAGACCTTTGTGGGAAGGCCAGTAGGTCTTCTGTCAGAAGACTTGTACGACTTATGTAGAAAATTTTAAATGTCCAATTATAATTCGATTATCATAGAACTTTACTCTTGCTTGCAAAAAATTAAAGGATCAAATGGACCAAAAATATATACTCGACATGCATTTTGTAAGCAAATTGGAGATGAAAAGACAAGACTTAAAAGGATAGTAAATATCCTCTAACTTAGTATAATATGTGTACCGTTTGATTAAAAGTGTTTTTTTATACACAGAAAAAAAATTGTAGCCATTTGATAAAGAAATTCAAAGATTCAACCAAAAATTTATCGATTTTCCATTATTTCGAAGACTGGCGGTAAAAACATTATATATGTATGTACTGGTGGAAAAATAAAACTTATATAGCATTAACCTAAATTTGTTCTTCAGTGTCCTTTCAGTGACCATATTCTTTCTCTGTGTAGACCCAGGGCATTCTGTTCTTGAATCCTAAACACGTTTGTAATTGTTATAGATAGAATTCTACCTGGTATTTAGCCAAACCTTGGGTAAAAATACCTTTTCAATGCATTTTTTGGGAATTTATTTGGGTATTTAAAAATGAATTTTGAAATGAACATCTTGTTTTTTCAGAAAAAAATATAGCAAAAAAGGTAGAAAATCGGTATAAATTCGCAGTTTCAATATTTTATATGTTTCCTATCGGCTGTTAACTTTACATGTGGGATGCAGGCTGCAAAAAGTATAACTTTGCCGGATAGGACCAAATCTCAAGATAGTCAACAGAAATCGTGGATAAAACCATTTGATATAAGGGATACGAAGAAATGTGTTCCAACATTGGTGTTTTTGTGCTTTAAATGCTCGCATATGTCAGAAATGATGCTGTTATTATTTTGGGAGGTTTGCCAAAATAGGTAATATTTACATAATATTGCTTCATATGCAAATAAGATAATCTTGTTTATATTGATGCTGAAATTTGCTAAAACACAGTGTTTTTCCTCTAATTTGAGTATTGTTGGTTCTTTAGTTTCTACCTTCATTTTGGGTAAATTTCTGGGTATTTACCAATTTTTACCCAATTTAATGGGTATTTACCATTTTACTAATTGGAACTTTCCTTATTATTCGTTGTTCTGCTTAAAATATCTAACAATCGAACTCTATCTGTATTATGACAAAAACACATAAATCATAAAGAAGAAAATTACATGAATTTGATTTAAAGTCTTAAAGTCTTCAACCACGCTAATCACGTATCATCATCAACCCCATAACTATCGGCAATCAAACGCCAGGCGCACTTGCGGGCCATTATCCACATCAATGTTGAGCTATAATAAAAACAGAACATTCCTCCCCCTTTTTTCCAATTTCGATTACAATAATATTGTTTTTATAGTTTTTTGTTGTAGTTGTTGCTTTAAAGGTCAATAGCTGATAAGAACACACGAACAAACGAACGAACACATATACATACTCACTTCAATTGCAGCATATGACCCAAATGACCTAATCCCTTAGGGTACAACCAAACAAGCAACTATCAGAAAAAAGTGTTAAATGTTTGCTCAAGTTTATCTATCAAAAATGTTTGCCTTAAAAGTAATGCATTCCCCCCAACAACAACAACCAATAAATTATTTACAGGTCCCTTTCTTTTTTTCCTCTACTTCTACTCGGTATCGTATCGAGAGTATGAGTCTATTTTGAAGGCATGATTGTGGTATTTTCATATCAATGTCAATAGAAAATAAAGTTTTGATTTGTGTTTATTGCACTCGTGAAACTGATTGAAATTGATGTGCGTCTAAGATGGGAAAGATATCATCATTCTCAATGTCGTAGAACTGCTGAACCCATGTGCCTTTTTTCTAAGGTGTTTTATAAAATCTAATAAAGGTGTACTGGAAAATGTCAGGTCAGGTATTTAAGGGAATACTTTAGTTCTTACTTTTATAATTGCTGAAGTAATGACAAAAAACGGTGCCGGCTCCAAGTATGTAAACTAACCCTCGTTTTAGTCTTGACAGCCTAGGATTATGTCCGAATATCGACTAGATCGAACCACTCCATCGGGTATATCTCACACAAAATTTAGAAAGAGTGTAGTTTAAGGACTTGTTAAGTTTATGCTAAAGAGGGTATATACAATTTCATACGGGCAAAATGTGACTCATCAAAATAATGGTTTAGGCCCCAAATATGTTTGGACGAAATCCGTTTCAGACAATTTGGAATTGATTTAGCCAAGTCCGTCTGTCCGTCTGTCTGTCTGGCTGGAGCGCTCGATAACTGTGGAACAAAACAACCGATTGGGTCCAAAATTTGACTTTCGTAATATTTTGTCAAAACATAGTTTAAGTTCGAAAATGGGTTAAATCGGTCCACTCATTCCGGTACCTCCTCCACAAAAGTTTAAAAATGTTCGGAAATTTTGTGCGCATGATAACTCTATAAGGGAGTAACCGATTTCGTCCATACCTTGCAGATCGTGAAATCTCTACCAGACTTAGATGAGGTTCCAATATGGACTCAATCGGTTCACTTTTTTGGGTACCTCCAACACAAAATTTGGAAAAAGTTCAGTTAAGGTAGGACCTGCTCTCGAATCACTTTGATTTTTGCTGTAACAACTTGTTACCACTAGCCCCCATACGACGGTAACAGTTTTATCAGGGGCAAGCCCATACTTCGTGAGAAAATAACCTAAAAGGTGCAACTTTCCCATTGAGATTTCTTGTGGGACCAGCGCATTGTATGATTTCGCGTTTTGGATGACATCTGTCTTAGACTGACAGGACACTTCACCCTATCACTCTCGGGGTGTTTTATAAATTGCCGGTTGAAATAATACGTGTATTTCTTTGAATCTGTCACTGTCAGGAAGAAGCACTGTTGAATGAACAAGCCCTTTCTATCGCCATTTGCAGGATTCGATGCTAATTTAACCGTAGTCCACAATTTATTCATTTCTGTACTAATGTTGCATTGCTTCAGGTGGTCTAGCCACTTGTTTGGCTGTGTTCGCCTACTAGCCTGTTGACTTCAATAGTAAGTTCCCTAACTCTTGTATCTTCAGGGTTTGTAGGACGAAGCTCATCACGCTTATTTGCTAGTCACGTCGCCTTTGCTGGCAGCGGCTGCAGCAGTGATGATGTATAAGAACATTTTCTCACCTACCCGAGGATTCGAGGTCTCTCTCTCTGAAGTAGCTCTCTAAACCCTTGCCAATAATTTTGCTTTGCCGCGGAAAAAGTCGGTTGGTCTGGTGACGGAGTAACTGAGAGAAAAGTGACATTAGCCAAAGGAAATGAGGAGTTGTCAGGAAACGTCATTTAAAAGACTAGGTGGTGGTGTCTGGCAAGCTGTGGCATATTCCTCTTATCCATCGTGCAAAAGTTGAAGCTATCAATTTTCTTACTGTACCCCTCTGGCCATGCCCGACGATCAAACCGATGGACTTGTCCCTAAAAAACTTTTGCCGTCGTAATTGAGGCAGCGAATGCAAGTTGCTTCAACAAACCGTCGGTGTCATGCTTAAGTGTTCCATACGCCATTTGCCTGATTCGAGAAAAACTCAAGTTAATGTTTAAGGCCATACAGGATAAAAATGGTACAATAATCCAATACTTTAAGAGCTCAGTTCTACTTAACTAAACGCATAGAATATATCAGTAGTTTATTTTAGTCAGATATCTGTGATAGTCTAGAAGTTATTGCCAATTTTTATAATTGCAAAAAGTTGCTGAATTGTTCCATGGAATCTTTTTTTCATGTTTTTGGCAGTTTGTGTCACATTTCAACCAAAACCCTTTTTAATAATCGTGTTCCACCTCCCTTATATGAAGTGCTACTGTGGAGTTTAAAAATCAGGACTTTAAATGAAACATTTATTTTTCTCATATAAATACAATAAGGACCATAATTAAAGGTTTCCTTAAGACTTATTTAAGGGATTGCCTCCACTTATCACTACTTTTTTGTGGTAAAAATTTCGATCGGACAAAACGGATTGATATTTTGCATTTCTAAGGTAACATAAAACATTTAAACGCGATTTTCTTATAATACCATTTTTGTAGTCGGTTAGCTTCAAGTCCAATGAACGATTTTGCGTATATTTTTGTGCACTTACATCAAAATTTTGTCTTTAAACTAGGGATTTTTTGTTTAAACGATTGATAAATTTTCGTTTTCATGTAACAATACAATATTCAAAAATATTTGGATTTAGAAACTATTATTCTTCAGTTTTTAAACCAAGTCCCTTAAAACAATTTGTTCCATACGCCACACTTTGCCGTTACTTGGGCAAAATGGGCAATTTTTTGTTCCAAACGCCATCATTTTTGGTGCGGAACAATTCGTTGTTGTCTCTTTTTGTTCCATACGCCAAACGACATGAATATGGAACTAAAATGTTACGGATATGGAACAAAACGACAAGATTTTTTGGGTCACAAAGCGGATATGGAACATACTGGCATCTGAATATCTCAGAAACTATAAGAGATAGAGAAAAACCGACCAAAAAATCTGAAAGGGCATGGTTCAAAACTTTGTAAGGTATCTTTATCTCAAAATGTCAAAAATGGCGTATGGAACACTTAAGCATGACACCGACGAAACATCAAAGTGATTCGTTGTCAGGTCTTAAAGTGAACTTATCCGACATTTTGTGTGGGAGGTACCGGATGGAGTGGACAAATATAGTTGATATTTGAACCTGATTTATATCTGGTAGATATATTAGGATGTGTAAAGTATGGACCAATTCGGCCGCTCCCTTCAAGAGTTACCTTACGAACAATTTATCCGAACATTTTTGAACTTTTGTGGGGAGGTACCTGAAGCAGTAGACCGATACGGCCTATCTTCGAACTTAAACTATGTTTGGTCAAAATATTACTAAGGCCAAATTTTGGACTTAATCGACAGATCCGCTCGAGAGTTATCTTGCGCTCCAACCACCTCACACGGTGTCATAGGGTTTTTTTGCAACTTTCAGGCTATTTTCTCAGGAAGTATGGACTTGCCTCTGATGAAACTTGTACCGTCGTATGGGGGGCAATGAATACAAGTTGCTAAAACAAAAATCAAAGCGATTCGAGAGATGGCCCTAAACTGAACTCTTCCGAAATTTTTTGTGGGAGGTACCCGAAGTTGTGGACCGATTGAGTCCATATTGAAACCTTATCTAAGTCTGGTACACATTTCACGATGGGCAAAGTTTGGACCAAATCGGTTACTCCCTTCTAGAGTTATCGTTCGCACAAATTTTCCGAACATTTTCGAACTTTTGTGGGGGAGGTACCGGAAGGAGTGGTCCAAAATAGCCCATCTTCGAACTTAAACTAAGTTTGGGCAAAATACTACGAAAGCCAAAATTTTAACCGAATCGGTTCATCCGTTCGAGAGTTATCGTGCGCTCCAGCCAGCCAGACAGACAGACGAACGGACATTGCTCAATCGACTCCAAATTGTCTGAAACACATTTCGTCCAAACATACTTGGGGTCTAAAACCATTATTTCGATGAGGCACATTTTGCCCGTATGAAAGTGTATATACCCTTTCTAGCCTAAAGGCTGAGGGTATAAACACAACATGTTTTAACTATTGTGGGGTATTGGCCATCGCACCAGCCTGGAACAAGCGGATATTGCTAAATTGTCTGTAATTCGTATGGCCTCAACAAATGTATGTATGTGTGGTCTATACCTCTGCCGACGTCTTCTATAACAAAGAAAACCTCTTCATAGTTCGTTGTAATGTGTTAATGACTTCGTAGGAGGTCTAAAGTCGTCCTATCTTTTGTAGAATAGAATGCATCCTGTGAATATGCTTCTTCAGAATACAAGGCCTCTGTAAGGGTCTTCCGTACAATAGAAGTTCCAGAGTGCAGAGGAAGCCAGCTCTAAGGTGTAAGACCTCCTAAAGGGTGTTCTATATAATATAAGCCCTTAGGAGATTTTCTGCAGAATAGAAGAACCCACATGGGGTACTTTATATGTACAATATAATACAAGTTCTTCTGAAGAATAGAGGTCCTCGTGATTTATAGAATGTCAAGTCTCGTATGGAAATTTTTATACCTTCCACCATAGAATGAAGGGTACATTAGGTTTGTTTTTCCGTTTGTAACGTATTGAACTACTCATATTGCGATCCTATAAAGCAATGAACGTAAACAAACAAAACTATTCCCGTACCAATCACACAAAGCCACAAACTTTTCGGTTTCTCTGAATCGTTTCTTTCTTAAAACAAAACAAAACCACAAACTTTTCAATGCATACAAATGGAAACCGTACATTTGCTAAAATGTGATTCGGCTATACTGTATCGAGTAGTTTTATTCACGAGCGAAACAAAAATAATTATTGGCAAACGTTTGCGGTGCGAAATAATCACGAGCGCAGTCAGACACACATACATTTGCTTGCTTAAAAACTAACATCAACATACTTCAGACCTACTACGGCGGATGTTTTATCAACCACCAAACGAATTTTGTTTTGTACTTTTTCGTTTTCTATCTGTTGTTGTGGAATTGAGAACTAATCGCTTATTCGTTTGGTTCGCACTCACGAATGTAAACAAAACGAAACTAAACAGCGAGTTCGGCCAACGTGAGCTATGTTTCGTTTTGAATTGTTTGTATGAAAATACGAAACGAAATCATTGTGAATATTACATAAAGTATTTTTACGTACGCTTCTATATAGCATATATTCTTGATCAGGATATAGTTCTGAGTGGATATAGTCATTCCAGTCTGTCCGTCTGTTGTAATCACTCTAGCGTCCGCAATAATTTAGAAAGAACGCCCACGTTGTCTGGTATGGTGTCTGGTATAACGGTACCCCCCGATTTTCGGTATTTTGAGGAATTTTGTAAAATTTTTAACCGAATTGATTATAATTTGTCATTTTAAGGTTCTTAGAGGTAACAACACATCTTCACCAAAAATTATCAACATACATCCTGGTTTTGGTACAGCCTCCATATAACGGTACCTTCCGATTTTCGGTACTTTGAGGATTTTAGATAGCTTTTTTGACCGAACTACCTGTCATTTGACGTTTGGGGTTCACAGTGGTCACAAAACATTTCTACCAAAAATTGTGTACATACAGTATCGGCCAAAACTAAAGCACCCCCTCAGTAAATTTTTTTGAAATGATAATTTTTTTATGAAAACTAAATTATAAATTTATTTTTTATTTTTCTTTTTATTTATTTATATCTTTATAACTGAAAAATACAAAAATAAGGAGATCAGAATTTAATAAACAAAAGTTAAAATTCAAAAAACATTTTAGGTCGCAAATATAAGCGGACAAAACTAAAGCACCCCCCCATTTGAGGTACAGCAAAAACTATTGAAATCAATATTTCGTTGCTTATCCTCTATTCTGGATGACACAATCACATCTTTTAGGCATAAAGGATACTAAATTATTAATTATTGCAGGCGAAATAATTGATTTTCGGAAAATTTAGCTTAAATCCTCAAAATACTGAAAATCGGAAGGTACCGTTATATGGAGGCTATACCCAAACGTGGATCCAGGTCCACGATTTTTGGTGGATATGTTTTGCGACCACTAAGAACCCTAAGTACCAAATTACAGCTAATTTAGTAGGAAAATGTGGCTTAAATTTCCGAAATACCGAAGATCGGAAGGTACCGCTATAAGGGGGCTATACTAAAACATTAGCCGATATTGTTCATATTCATCCAAAAATGATGCTACAGCATTCTCTGGTCAAATACTAAATCCCTTAGGTTTAAAAATTAGCAAAAGAACGAATTGCAAAAAAACGGTAGACGCCGGCTTATTCAGTCGACGACCAGCAAAAAACCTTCCGCCTCCATGTTTTACAGCGGCTTTGCAATATTTAGGATTTAACGGTTGCCCATTTGGTCCAAGCCTTTTACCATCTGAATACTTTAAATCAAACATAGATTCATCGGAAAACAGTTCAAATGGGTCTTGGCGAATGCCAGTCTGGCTCCTTCATTTTTAGTCGATGTGAAAGGTTTCTTTTTGCTGGTCGTCGACTGAATAAGCCGGCGTCTATCGTTCTTCTGCAATTCGTTCTTTTGCTAATTTTTAAACGTTAGCGTATTGTATTTGATTAGTGGATGCTGTAGCATCATTTTTGGATGAATATGAACAATATCGGCTAATGTTTTGGTATAGCCCCCTTATAGCGGTACCTTCCGATCTTCGGTATTTCGGATATTTAAGCCACATTTTCCTACTAAATTAGCTGTAATTTGGTACTTAGGGTTCTTAATGGTCACAAAACATATCCACCAAAAATCGTGGACCTGGGTCCACGTTTGGGTATATCCTCCATATAACGGTACCTTCCGATTTTCAGTATTTTGAGGATTTAAGCTAAATTGTCCGAAAATCAGTTATTTTGCCTGCTGTAATTAATAATTTAGTATCTTCTATACCAAAAAGATGTGATTGTGTCATTCAGAATAGAGGATACGCAACGAAATATTGATTTCAATAGTTTTAGTTGTACCTCAAATTGGGGGGTGCTTTAGTTTTGTCCGCTTATATTTGCGACCTAAAATAGTTTTTGAATTTTAACTTTTGTTTATTAAATTCTGAATTCCTTATTTTTGTATTTTCCAATTATAAAGATATAAATAAATAAAAAGAAAAATAAAATATAGATATATAATTTAGTTTTCATAAAAAAATTATCATTTCAAAAAAATTTACTGAGGGGGTGCTTTAGTTTTGGCCGATACTGTAGGTCCATGTGTTGGTGTTGTCCCCATAAAACGGTACCTACCGATTTTCGGTGACTTCCAAATTTTAGCTACCTTTTTGACCGAACTTCCTGCAATTTGAAGTTTGGGGTTCCAGTGGTCGCAAAACATCACCACAAAAATGTTAACATAGGTCCATGTTTTGTTGTAGTTCTCATAAAACGGTACCTACCGATTTTCGGTACTGTGGGGATTTGGTTCAATTTTTTTACCGAACTACCTGTAATTTGACGTTTGAGGTTTCTAGTGGTCGTAAAACATCTCCACCAAAAATAGTTAACATAGGTCCATGTTTTGGTATAGCCCCCATATAACGATACCTTCCGATTTTCGGTATTGTAAGAATTTTAGCTACCTTTTTTGACCGACCTACCTGTAATTTAACATTTGAGGTTTCCAGAGGCCACAAAACATCTCCACCAAAAATTTGATACCTACCATTTTCGGCATTTTGAGGATTTCTTTACTTTTTTGACAGAACTATCGGTAATTTGACGTTTGAGTTTCCCAGTGGTCACAAAACATCTCCACCAAAACTTGTTGACAAAGGTCCATGTTTTGGTATAGCCCCCATATAATGATACCCTAGCCCCCATATAACGATACCTAGCCCCAATATAACGATACCTTTTAGCTACAATATTTAACCGAATTGCCTGCAATTTGACGTTTGAGGTTCCCAGGGGTCACAAAACATATCCACAAAAAATGTCATCATAGGTCCATGTTTTGCTATAGCCCCCATATAAAGGTCCCGCCGTGGTCACAAAATAATTATTCCATTTTAGTTCTGAAAATGTTATGGTGGAGGGTATAAAAAGTTCGGCCCGACCGAACATAACGCTTTTTTACTTTTTATTGAATAGAACCTTACCTAAGCACTGTCTATCTTATATATATTTTAAAAATTCAATACTTACCAAAAACTATCGAACCAAAATAGCTGAAAAAGATAATTGAAAACTCCCCTGGCCTGGAAGAAATCTTGATATTGGTAACGACTGTCGACGTCATTAATAGATACATGCGTATGTAGCGGCGTAATGGGTAGATGTGTGTAAAACGTGCCCCAACATTTAAATATGGGGTGAATTTATTGATGTAATTTATAAAATTGAATAACAACAACAAGTACCGCAACAGCTTCAACATTAGAAGTGGAAACAATAACAAAACAGAAAATGCCACACGTTTGCCACTACTAACAAAGAAACCAGAGACGAAATACGAAACCAGCAGCCACCAACCAGCCAGTCATCATCAAAACAAAACAAAAATTCAATTGTGCCACAAAATGTAGGTTGACTGCTGCTGCAGATAGTCTTCGCTCATTCGGTTTATTAACACTTGATGCGGGGGTAGATTATAAGTGTTCGAAGAAAATCAAAGAATCAGCAGTAAAAGTAGTACAAGAAGAAGATGTAAAGAAATAGAAATGGTAATAAAAAAATGTAAATACATTAGAGTGGGTCGAGTGGGTAATTTATGGCAACTAAGTTTATGTACAGTAAAACCATTTTGTGTTGAATGCTTAACCATTTTGCTTAACCATTTTGTGTTGAATGCTTTATATAAAAAAAACTGAAAATGTGGTATATGTTCTCGTGGTCCACTATTTTTTAACACAATAACTTTGCTTGAGTTCTCCAGAACTGTTCCTGCTCAACAACAACTTCAGTCTTGATACCTTATCAGCCCATATTAAGTATCTCATATTAATATACGTTTTATCCCAATATCTCCATCTTTTCATTATTTTCTGTTAATGCACAAAGGTGGCCCGATCCATTCTATTATATTCAAATGTTAATAAAAACTCAATTCTTTTAGATTATTGTTTTGTTTGTATGCATTCCAAAGAAGCTACTTTAAGTATAAAGAAAAACTAAAGAACGATAATCTCTCGTATAATATTGCCATCATTATTGGTGGAACCTATTGAGGTTATCGGAAAACAACTCAAACTACTTTCCTCATTAAACAAAAGATTCCGACAGTCGTAAGTAAAGAAAGAAATTTTACAAACACACAAATACACATAAACTCATCTCATAAATTGTCTATTTGCTGCTTGCCTTCGAAAAGTTTTTCTTCAACAAAATTAATACATAAAATGAAACCAAGTAGAAACTTGTGATATGCTTGAAACTTTTAGGGCAGAGGCAATCGTCGCCTCACAGTGTCCATTCACAGATTTTCTAATATTTGGCGCTTGATGCAATTTTTATTTTTATTCTATTTTTGTTTTTCGTTTTCTATGACAAATTTGCTATTTGCGTTGTTTTCTAACAATTTTCCTCTACATTTCTCCACGATTTTCCAACATTATCTTGAAGTTCTTCAACTATTTTTTTTGTGTATATTGCGCTGCTCATTAAAGTTTCATAGGAAAACTTGTGCTCTCAATTATTCATATACTAGATATTGAAGTACGTGAAACTAGTGAAAGCCTTACAAAGTTGCGCAAAATAACAAGAATCTCTTAAAATTTTGTTTCAAGGGCAACATAATTTTATAGTTTATGACGAACATTTTAAATTATGGCAGTTAAAGTTAAGAACGTGAGGAGTCTTTAAATGTCGAATTACAAGAAAAATAAAATAAAAAAACAATTTATAATATTACTACTATTGTGTAAAAGACCCCTTACACGGTCTTCTATTCTTATTATATTCCATAGAAGACATCTTGCGAGTTTTTCTATTCTATAGAAATGGTTTCTATTCTATAGAAGACCCCTTACGAGGCCTTATATTCTATAGAAGACCCCTTACGAGGCCTTTTATTCTATAGAAGACCCCTTACGAGGCCTTCTATTCTATAGAAGACCCCTTACGAGACCTTCTATTCTATAGAAGACCCCTTACGAGGCCTTCTATTCTATAGAAGACCCCTTACGAGGCCTTCTATTCTATAGAAGACCCCTTACGAGGCCTTCTATTCTATAGAAGACCCCTTACGAGGCCTTCTATTCTATAGAAGACCCCTTACAAGGCCTTCTATTCTATAGAAGACCCCTTACGAGGCCTTCTATTCTATAGAAGACCCCTTACGAGGCCTTCTATTCTATAGAAGACCCCTTACGAGGCCTTCTATTCTATAGAAGACCCCTTACGAGGCCTTCTATTCTATAGAAGACCCCTTACGAGGCCTTCTATTCTATAGAAGACCCCTTACGAGGCCTTCTATTCTATAGAAGACCCCTTACGAGGCCTTCTATTCTATAGAAGACCCCTTACGAGGCCTTCTGTTCTATAGACGATCCCTTACGAGGCCTTCTATTCTATAGAAGACCCCTAACGAGGCCTACTATTCTATAGAAGACCCCTAACGAGGCCTACTATTCTATAGAAGACCCCTTAGGAGGCCTTCTATTCTATTGAATACCCCTTACGAGGCCTTCTATTCTATAGAAGACCCCTCAAGAGGCCTTCTATTCTATAGAAGACCCCTTACGAGGCCTTCTGTTCTATAGAAGATCCCTTACGAGGCCTTCTATTCTATAGAAGACCCCTAACGAGGCCTACTATTCTATAGAAGACCCCTTAGGAGGCCTTCTATTCTATTGAATACCCCTTACGAGGCCTTCTATTCTATAGAAGACGCCTCACGAGGCCTTCTATTCTATAGAAAACCCCTTACGAGGCCTTCTATTCTATAGAAGACACCTTACGAGGCCTTCTATTCTATAGAAGACCCCTTACGAGGCCTTCTATTCTATAGAAGACCCCTTACGAGGCCTTCTATTCTATAGAAGACCCCTTACGAGGCCTTCTATTCTATAGAAGACCCCTTACGAGGCCTTCTATTCTATAGAAGACCCCTTACGAGGACTTCTATTCTATAGAAGACCCCTTACGAGGCCTTCTATTCTATATAAGACCCCTTACGATGCCTTATATTCTATAAAAGACCCATTACGAAGCCCTCGACTCTATAGAATACCCCTTACGAGGCCTTCTATTCTATAGAAGACCCCTAACGAGGCTTTCTATTCTATAGAAGACCCCTTACGAGGCCTTCTATTCTATAGAAGAAGACACCTCACGATTCCATAGAAGACCCCTTACGAGGCGTTCTATTCAATAGAAGACCCCTTACGAGGCGTTCTATTCAATAGGAGAGCCCTTGCGAGGCCTTCTATTTTATGAAAGACCCCTTACGAAGCCTTCTATTCTATAGAAGACCGAGGCCTTCTATTCTATAATACACCCCTTACGAGGCCATATATTCTATAGAAGACCCCTTACGAGGCCTTCTATTGTATAGAAGACTCCTTACGAGGCCGTTTATTCTATAGAAGACCCCTTACGAGGCCTCCTATTCTATTGAAGACCTCGATTCTATAGAAGACCCCTTACGAGGCGTTCTATTCAATAGAAGACCCCTTACGAGGCGTTCTATTCAATAGGAGAGCCCTTACGAGGCGTTCTATTCAATAGGAGAGCCCTTGCGAGGCCTTCTATTTTATGAAAGACCCCTTACGAAGCCTTCTATTCTATAGAAGACCGAGGCCTTCTATTCTATAATACACCCCTTACGAGGCCATATATTCTATAGAAGACCCCTTACGAGGCCTTCTATTGTATAGAAGACTCCTTACGAGGCCGTTTATTCTATAGAAGACCCCTTACGAGGCCTTCTATTCTATAGAAGACCCCTTACGAGGCCTTCTATTCTATAGAAGAAGACACCTCACGATTCCATAGAAGACCCCTTACGAGGCGTTCTATTCAATAGAAGACCCCTTACGAGGCGTTCTATTCAATAGGAGAGCCCTTGCGAGGCCTTCTATTTTATGAAAGACCCCTTACGAAGCCTTCTATTCTATAGAAGACCGAGGCCTTCTATTCTATAATACACCCCTTACGAGGCCATATATTCTATAGAAGACCCCTTACGAGGCCTTCTATTGTATAGAAGACTCCTTACGAGGCCGTTTATTCTATAGAAGACCCCTTACGAGGCCTTCTATTCTATAGAAGACCCCTTACGAGGCCTTCTATTCTATAGAAGACCCCTTACGAGGCCTTCTATTCTATAGAAGACCCCTTACGAGGCCTTCTATTCTATAGAAGACCCCTTACGAGGCCTTCTATTCTATAGAAGACCCCTTACGAGGCCTTCTATTCTATAGAAGACCCCTTACGAGGCCTTCTATTCTATAGAAGACCCCTTACGAGGCCTTCTATTCTATAGAAGACCCCTTACGAGGCCTTCTATTCTATAGAAGACCCCTTACGAGGCCTTCTATTCTATAGAAGACCCCTTACGAGGCCTTCTATTCTATAGAAGACCCCTTACGAGGCCTTCTATTCTATAGAAGACCCCTTACGAGGCCTTCTATTCAATAGGAGAGCCCTTACGAGACCTTCTATTATAAGAAAGACCCCTTACGAGGCCTTATATTCTATAGAAGACCCCTTACCAGGCCTTATATTCTATATAAGACCCCTTACGAGGCCTTAAATTCTATAGAAGACCCCTTACGAGGCTTTCTATTCTATAGAAGACCCCTTACGAGGGCTTCTATTCTATAGAATACCGCTTAAGTGGCCTTCTTACGAGGCCTTCTATTCTACAGAAAACTCCTTACGAGGCCTTCTATTCTATAGAAAACCCCTAACGAGGCCTTCTATTCTATAGAAGACCCCTTACGAGGCCTTCTATTCTATAGAAGACCCCTTACGAGGCCTTCTATTATATAGAAGATCCCTTACGAGGCCTTATATTCTATAGAAGACCCCTTAAGAGACCTTTTAGTCTATAGACGACCCCTTACGAGGTCTTCTATTCTATAGAATACCTCTTACGATGCCTTTGATTATATAGAAGACCCCTTAGGAGGCTTTTTATTCTATAGAAGACCCCTTACGAGGCCTTCTATTCTATAGAAGAGCCCTTACGAGGCCTTCTATTCTATAGAAGACCCCTTAAGAGGCCTTTTAGTCTATAGAAGACCCCTTACGAGGCCTTCTATTCTATAGAAGACCCCTTACGAGGCCTTTTATTCTATAGAAGACCCCTTACGAGGCCTTCTATTCTATAGAAGACCCCTTACGAGGCCGTCTATTCTATAGAAGACCCCTTACGTGGCCTTCTATTTTATAGAAGACCCCTTACGAGGCCTTCTATTCTATAGAAGACCCCTAAGAGGCCTTTTATTCTATAGAAGACCCCTTAAGAGGCCTTTTAGTCTATAAAAGACCCCTTATGAGGCCTTCTATTCTATAGAAGACCCCTTACGAGGCCTTCTATTCTATATAAGACCCCTTACGAGGCCTTAAATTCTATAGAAGACCCCTTACGAGGCTTTCTATTCTATAGAAGACCCCTTACGAGGGTTTCTATTCTATAGAAGACCCCTTACGAGGCCTTCTATTCTATAGAAGACCCTTTTAAGTGGCCTTCTATTCTATAGAAGACCCCTTACGAGGCCTTCTATTCTTTTTTTTTTTTGGTCGGGGAAAAAATCTTCGAAAGACTCTGGCTACCTGATTTCGCCAGGTGTGCGAGACTTTAACACGCTAAAATAACCCCTTTACTCTGATCCTCTATCCCTTTTAAGTGGCCTTCTATTCTATAGAAGACCTCTTGTATAGAAGACCCCTGACGAGGCCTTCTATTCTATAGAAGACCCCTTACGAGGCCTTATATTCCATAGAAGACCCCTTACGAGGCCTTCTATTCTATAGAAGACCCCTTAAGAGGCCTTCTATTCTATAGAAGACCCCTGACGAGGCCTTCTATTCTATAGAAGATCCCTTCCGAGGCCTGCTATTCTATAAAAGAGCCCTTACGAGGCCTGCTATTCTATAGAAGATCCCTTACCTGGCCATATATTCTATAGAAGACCATTTACGAGGCCTTCTATTCTATAGAAGACCCCTTACGAGTCCTTATATTCTATAGAAGACCCCTTACGAGGCCTTCTATTCTATAGAAGACCCCTGACGAGGCCTTCTATTCTATAGAAGACCCCTGACGAGGCCTTCTATTCTATAGAAGACCCCTGACGAGGCCTTCTATTCTATAGAAGACCCCTGACGAGGCCTTCTATTCTATAGAAGACCCCTGACGAGGCCTTCTATTCTATAGAAGAACCCTGACGAGGCCTTCTATTCTATAGAAGACCCCTTCCGAGGCCTGCTATTCTATAAAAGAGCCCTTACGAGGCCTGCTATTCTATAGAAGATCCCTTACCTGGCCATATATTCTATAGAAGATCCCTTACCTGGCCATATATTCTATAGAAGACCATTTACGAGGCCTTCTATTCTATAGAAGACCCCTTTCGAGGCCTTCTATTCTATAGAAGACCCCTTACGAGGCCTTCTATTCTATAGAAGACCCCTGACGAGGCCTTCTATTCTATAGAAGACCCCTGATGAGGCCTTCTATTCTATAGAAGACCCCTGACGAGGCCTTCTATTCTATAGAAGACCCTTTGACGAGGCCTTCTATTCTATAGAGGACCCCTGACGAGGCCTTCTATTCTATAGAAGACCCCTGACGAGGCCTTCTATTCTATAGAAGACCCCTGACGAGGCCTTCTATTCTATAGAAGACCCCTTACGAGGCCTTCTATTCTATAGAAGACCCCTTACGAGGCCTTCTATTCTATAGAAGACCCCTTACGAGGCTTTCTATTCTATAGAAGACCCCTTACGAGGCCTTATATTCTATAGAAGACCCCTGACGAGGCCTTTTATTCTATAGAAGACCCCTTCCGAGGCCTGCTATTCTATAAAAGAGCCCCTACGAGGCCTGCTATTCTATAGAAGATCCCTTACCTGGCCATATATTCTATAGAAGACCATTTACGAGGCCTTCTATTCTATAGAAGACCCCTTACGAGTCCTTCTATTCTATAGAAGACCCCTTACGATGCCTTCTATTCTATAGAATACCCCTTACGAGGCCTTCTATTCTATAGAAGACCCCTTACGACGCCTTCTATTCTATAGACGACCCCTTACGAGGCCTGCTATTCTATAAAAGAGCCCTTACGAGGCCTACTATTCTATAGAAGATCCCTTACCTGGCCATATATTCTATAGAAGACCATTTACGAGGCCTTCTATTCTATAGAAGACCCCTTACGAGCCCTTCTATTCTATAGAATACCCCTTACGAGGCCTTCTAATCTATAGACGACCCCCTACGAGGCCTTCTGTTCTATAGAAGACTTCTTACGATGCCTTCTATTCTATAGAAGACTTCTTTCGATGCCTTCTATTCTATAGAAGACCTCTTACGATGCCTTCTATTCTATAGAAGACCCCTTACGAGGCCTTCTATTTTATAGAAGACCCCTTACGAGGCCTTCTTTTCTATTGAAGACTTCTTACGATGCCTTCTATTCTATATAAGACCCCTTACGAGGTATTCTATTCTAGAGAAGACCCGTAGCATTGTTTCCTATTCGATGAAGACCCTTTACGAGGTCTTATATGTATTTCATAGATGGCCTCTTACAAGGTCTTACATTCCATTAGAGATCGTGTATGAGGTCTTCTATTCTATAAAAGATCACTTAAGAGACGTCTATGGAACAGAAGACCTCGAAAGTGTTCTACTATAGAATATAATACCTTATAAGGGGCCTTCTAGGGAATAAAAGGCCACCTAAAGGGTATTTTACAGAATAGAGAGGCTCGTAACAGGTCTTTTATAGAAGACCCCGTAGTGGTCTTTTATAGAATAGAGGGGCTCGTATGTTGTCTTCTATAGAGATCTCATAAAGTGATTTCTATGGACTAGAAGGCTTCGTAAGAAGTCTTCTATAGTGAACGAAGTGTGTCTATAAATAAATAGGTTGCTTAGGCATACAACGAATAAGTTGGAGTTATGTTTTCAGTGTGGTCATTAACTTACAACAAAGTTGTTCGAATGCAGTACATCATTCAAATAGGAATCCTAAAAATAAATATCAACTGTTAAATGAACTTGGGAGATTTTCTAAAAATGGCTAATTCTAGCTTTAATGGTTTAAGTTTTTTCTAACAAAAGTGACTCCAAAAAGGCAACAACATCAACATTGGATGGCCAATAGCAGAAGTTGCAAGAAAAAAGGAAAAGGTGTACATAATTGTCAAGCGACCCCAATTCACAATGACGAAACACATTTAAAAATGCAACTCTGTACTTAATAGCCTCACTAGACATTCATGGCAAGCACACGGACCACAAACCAAACGCATTGCTCCATTAAAATGTTGCAGTGCAACACAGCAACCAAAAGTTGTTGTATTATTCACTTTAGTGAGCACTAACTTATGTATGAGTATGTGTGTGGCTACCCGTACGAATGCCTAGAAAACAGAAGCCGCCTTAGTGAACTCAACAACAACAAAGTGAAAATAGAGAATTTTATACATACTATTATCCTACAAACATGTGAACCCTAAAGAGGGACACTGCCACAGGATGATGCTTCTCATCGTCATCCTGGTGTTTAACTATTCAAATTGTTAGTCGTTTCTTCGTCGGTCAGCCAGCCAGCCGGTCGACATAATAAAACTCAGTCAAAAATAAGTTGAAAAGAAAAATAGTCTAGCAGCAGCCAGAACAAGGATGGAAGGATGGGGATGCCTGGCTAAAGTAGATACAATGTATCTGGAAATTTGTGTTGGTTGCGATGTCTGTGAGAATATTCTACACAAATAAATGTTGCCATTGGCTATTGAAAATTTCTCTTTTGTATTTGTATAAATAAATATTTAACAAACAGACTAAGAGGGGGCGAGAGAAAAAGGGATTAAGAAAAATGCTACAGTAGTAGCATTCATAGGGACCTGCTACTGAAAAAGAAGTTACAGACAAAAATAACACATTCAGGATGTGTTGACAATGAGTTCGTTCGACTTTCACCATTCTCCGCTGTGTGTGCGAATGTCTGGCATTGGCAAATGTGGGAGGATGACAAAGGACGTCGTTGCTGGCTCGAACAACGAATTGAGCAATTTAAATAAATCAAGCTATTATTATATCTTTACATAGCCTTTATTTATCGTTATCAGTATCGAAAATTGCTGCCGTAAAACAAAAAACCAACTTCAACAAGAAATCCTCTAATCTCTTAGATAAAATATATTCTTCTTCACCTGTCTCTTCCATGTACTTTGGACAATGAATACAAAATGGATTTCACATATAAATCACTGAACACTGGATCTCAGGTATCAACGTTGTGGGGCGGGGGATAAATTGAATATTCTTTTTATGGAAACGGCAAAGGAATTGATGTATTTTTAGAAAGGGGTCTTTCTATAGAATAGAAGACCTCGTAAGGAATCTTCTATAGAATAGAATGGATATAAGGAGTCTTCTATAGCTTAGAATACCTAGAAAGTATTCTTCTATAAGTTGTGGAACACCTCGTGAATCCTCGTAAATTGTATATACAGTAGAACAACTCAAAGGTACCTTCTACACTTCGTAAGAAGTCTTCTATTCTAGAATGGCTCGTAAGGGGTCTTTTATAGAATAGAAGACCTCGTAAGGGGTTTTCAATAGAATAGAAGAGCTCGTAAGGGGTCTTATATAGAGTAGAAGAGCTCGTAAGGGGTATCTATAGGATAGAATAGCTCGTAAGAGATCTTCTATAGGATAGAAGAGCTCGTAAGGGGTCTTCTATAGGATAGAAGAGCTCGTAAGGGAGCTCGTTAGACGAATAGAAAAGCTCGTTAGAGGTCTCCTATAGAATAGAAGAGCTCGTAAGGGGTCTTCTATAGAAAAGAAGAGCTCGTAAGGGGTCTTCTATAGAAAAGAAGAGCTCGTAAGGGGTCTTCTATAGAATAGAAGAGCTCGTAAGCGGTCTTCTATAGAATAGAAGAGCTCGTAAGGGGTCTTCTATAGAATAGAAGAGCTCGTAAGGGGCCTTCTATAGAAAAGAAGAGCTCGTAAGGGGTCTTCTATAGAATAGAAGAGCTCGTAAGGGGTCTTCTATAGAATAGAAGAGCTCGTAAGGGGTCTTCTATAGAATAGAAGAGCTCGTAAGGGGTCTTCTATAGAATAGAAGAGCTCGTAAGGGGTCTTCTATAGAATAGAAGAGCTCGTAAGGGGTCTTCTATAGAATAGAAGAGCTCGTAAGGGGTCTTCTATAGAATAGAAGAGCTCGTAAGCGGTCTTCTATAGAATAGACGAGCTCGTAAGCGGTCTTCTATAGAATAGAAGAGCTCGTAAGCGGTCTTCTATAAAATAGAAGAGCTCGTAAGGGGTCTTCTTTAGAATAGAAGAGCTCGTAAGGGGCCTTCTATAGAATAGAAGAGCTCGTAAAGGGTCTTCTATAGAATAGAAGAGCTCGTAAGGGGTCTTCTATAGAATAGAAGAGCTCGTAAGGGGTCTTCTATAGAATAGAAGAGCTCGTAAGGGGTCTGCTATAGAATAGAAGAGCTCGTAAGGGGTCTTCTATAGAATAGAAGAGCTCGTAAGGGGTCTTCTATAGAATAGAAGAGCTCGTAAGGGGTCTTCTATAGAATAGAAGAGCTCGTAAGGGGTCTTCTATAGAATAGAAGAGCTCGTAAGGGGTCTTCTATAGAATAGAAGAGCTCGTAAGGGGTCTTCTATAGAATAGAAGAGCTCGTAAGGGGTCTTCTATAGAATAGAAGAGCTCGTAAGGGGTCTTCTATAGAATAGAAGAGCTCGTAAGGGGTCTTCTATAGAATAGAAGAGCTCGTAAGGGGTCTTCTATAGAATAGAAGAGCTCGTAAGGGGTCTTCTATAGAATAGAAGAGCTCGTAAGGGGTCTTCTATAGAATAGAAGAGCTCTTAAAGGGTTTTCTATAGAATAGAAGAGCTCGTAAGGGGTCTTCTATAGAAGAGCTCGTAAGGGGTCTTCTATAGGATAGAAAGCCTCGTAAGGGATCTTCTATAGGAAAGAAAGCCTCGTAAGGGATCTTCCATAGGATAGAAGAGCTCGTAAGGGGTCTTCTATAGGATAGAAGAGCTCGTAGGGGGTCTTCTATCGAATAGAAAGCCTCGTAAGGGATCTCCTATAGGATAGAAAGCCTCGTAAGGGATCTTCTATAGGAAAGAAAGCCTCGTAAGGGATCTTCTATAGGATAGAAAAGCTCGTAAGGGGTCTTCCATAGAATTGAAATGCTCGTTAGAGGTCTTCTATAGAATAGAAGAGCTCGTAAGGGGTCTTTTATAGAATAGAAGAGCTCGTAAGGGGTCTTCTATAGAATAGAAGAGCTCGTAAGGGGTCTTCTATAGAATAGAAGAGCACGTAAGGGGTCTTCTATAGAATAGAAGACCTCGTAAGGGATCTTCTATCGGATAGAAAGCCTCGTAAGGGATCTTTTATAAGATAGAAGGCTCGTAAGAGGTCTTCTATAGAATAGAAGAGCTCGTAAGGGGTCTTCTATAGAATAGAAGAGCTCGTAAGGGGTCTTCTATAGAATAGAAGAGCTCGTAAGGGGTCTTCTATAGGATAGAAAGCCTCGTAAGGGATCTTCTATAGGAAAGAAAGCCTCGTAAGGGATCTTCCATAGGGTCTTTATCGAATAGGAAACAATGCTAGGGCTCTTCTATAGAATAGAAGACCTCGTAAGGTATATAATAGATGTTCTATAGAATGGAATAGAATATAAGATCTTGCTAGGCCTCTTCAATAAAATGAAAGACCTTGCAAGGGCTTCAATTGAATAGAAGAGTTCACAAGTGGTCTTCTACAGAATAAAAAGTCTCATAAGGGGTCTTCCATAGAACAGCAGGCCCCGTAAGGCGTCTTCTATAGAAGAGAATGCATCGTAAGGGGTATTCTATTGAATAGAAGGCATCGTAAGGGTTCTTTTTATAGAATAGAAGGCCTCATAAGGGATCTTCTATAGAATAGCAGGTCTCATAAGGGGTCTTCTATTTAATAGAAGGCCACGTAAGGGGTCTTCTATAGATTAGAAGGGCTCGTAAGGGGTCTTCTATAGAATAGAAGGCCTCGTAAGGGGTCTTCAATAGAATAGAAGGCATCGTAAGGGGTCTTCTATAGGATAGAAGGCCACGTAAGGGGTCTTCTATAGATTAGAAGGCCTCGTAAGGGGTCTTCTATAGAATAGAAGGCCTCGTAAGGGGTCTTCTACAAAATAGAAGGCCTCGTAAGGCGTCTTCTATAGAATAGAAGGCCTCGTAAGGGGTCTTCTATAGAATAGAAGGCCTCGTAAGGGGTCTTCTTTAGAATAGAAGGCCTCGTAAGGGGTCTTCTATAGAATAGAAGGCCTCGTAAGGGGTCTTCTATAGAATAGAAGGCCTCGTAAGGGGTCTTCTATAGAATAGAAGGCCTCGTAAGGGGTCTTCTATAGAATAGAAGGCCTCGTAAGGGGTATTCAATAGAATATAAGGCCTCGTAAGGGGTATTCAATAGAATATAAGGCCTCCTAAGGGGTCTTCTTTAGAATAGAAGAGCTCGTAAGGGGCCTTCTATAGAATAGAAGAGCTCGTAAAGGGTCTTCTATAGAATAGAAGAGCTCGTAAGGGGTCTTCTATAGAATAGAAGAGCTCGTAAGGGGTCTTCTATAGAATAGAAGAGCTCGTAAGGGGTCTTCTATAGAATAGAAGAGCTCGTAAGGGGTCTTCTATAGAATAGAAGAGCTCGTAAGGGGTCTTCTATAGAATAGAAGAGCTCGTAAGGGGTCTTCTATAGAATAGAAGAGCTCGTAAGGGGTCTTCTATAGAATAGAAGAGCTCGTAAGGGGTCTTCTATAGAATAGAAGAGCTCGTAAGGGGTCTTCTATAGAATAGAAGAGCTCGTAAGGGGTCTTCTATAGAATAGAAGAGCTCGTAAGGGGTCTTCTATAGAATAGAAGAGCTCGTAAGGGGTCTTCTATAGAATAGAAGAGCTCGTAAGGGGTCTTCTATAGAATAGAAGAGCTCGTAAGGGGTCTTCTATAGAATAGAAGAGCTCGTAAGGGGTCTTCTATAGAATAGAAGAGCTCGTAAGGGGTCATCTATAGAATAGAAGAGCTCGTAAGGGGTCTTCTATAGAATAGAAGAGCTCGTAAGGGGTCTTCTATAGAATAGAAGAGCTCGTAAGGGGTCTTCTATAGAATAGAAGAGCTCTTAAAGGGTCTTCTATAGAATAGAAGAGCTCGTAAGGGGTCTTCTATAGAATAGAAGAGCTCGTAAGGGGTCTTCTATAGAATAGAAGAGCTCTTAAAGGGTCTTCTATAGAATAGAAGAGCTCGTAAGGGGTCTTCTATAGAAGAGCTCGTAAGGGGTCTTCTATAGGATAGAAAGCCTCGTAAGGGATCTTCTATAGGAAAGAAAGCCTCGTAAGGGATCTTCCATAGGATAGAAGAGCTCGTAAGGGGTCTTCTATAGGATAGAAGAGCTCGTAGGGGGTCTTCTATCGAATAGAAAAGCTCGTAAGGGGTCTTCTACAGAATAGAAAGCCTCGTAAGGGATCTCCTATAGGATAGAAAGCCTCGTAAGGGATCTTCTATAGGAAAGAAAGCCTCGTAAGGGATCTTCTATAGGATAGAAGAGCTCGTAAGGGGTCTTCCATAGAATTGAAATGCTCGTTAGAGGTCTTCTATAGAATAGAAGAGCTCGTGAGGGGTCTTCTATAGAATCGAAGAGCTCGTAAGGGGTCTTTTATAGAATAGAAGAGCTCGTAAGGGGTCTTCTATAGAATAGAAGAGCTCGTAAGGGGTCTTCTATAGAATAGAAGAGCACGTAAGGGGTCTTCTATAGAATAGAAGACCTCGTAAGGGATCTTCTATCGGATAGAAAGCCTCGTAAGGGATCTTTTATAAGATAGAAGGCTAGTAAGAGGTCTTCTATAGAATAGAAGAGCTCGTAAGGGGTCTTCTATAGAATAGAAGAGCTCGTAAGGGGTCTTCTATAGAATAGAAGAGCTCGTAAGGGGTCTTCTATAGAATAGAAGAGCTCGTAAGGGGTCTTCTATAGAATAGAAGAGCTCGTAAGGGGTCTTCTATAGGATAGAAAGCCTCGTAAGGGATCTTCTATAGGAAAGAAAGCCTCGTAAGGGATCTTCCATAGGGTCTTTATCGAATAGGAAACAATGCTAGGGCTCTTCTATAGAATAGAAGACCTCGTAAGGTATATAATAGATGTTCTATAGAATGGAATAGAATATAAGATCTTGCTAGGCCTCTTCAATAAAATAAAAGACCTTGCAAGGGCTTCAATTGAATAGAAGAGTTCACAAGTGGTCTTCTACAGAATAAAAAGTCTCATAAGGGGTCTTCAATAGAACAGCAGGCCCCGTAAGGCGTCTTCTATAGAAGGGGTATTCTATTGAATAGGGGGTATTCTATTGAATAGAAGGCATCGTAAGGGTTCTTTTTATAGAATAGAAGGCCTCATAAGGGATCTTCTATAGAATAGCAGGTCTCATAAGGGGTCTTCTATTTAATAGAAGGCCACGTAAGGGGTCTTCTATAGATTAGAAGGCCTCGTAAGGGGTCTTCTATAGAATAGAAGGCCTCGTAAGGGGTCTTCAATAGAATAGAAGGCATCGTAAGGGGTCTTCTATAGGATAGAAGGCCACGTAAGGGGTCTTCTATAGATTAGAAGGCCTCGTAAGGGGTCTTCTATAGAATAGAAGGCCTCGTAAGGGGTCTTCTACAAAATAGAAGGCCCCGTAAGGCGTCTTCTATACAATAGAAGGCCTCGTAAGGGGTCTTCTATAGAATAGAAGGCCTCGTAAGGGGTCTTCTTTAGAATAGAAGGCCTCGTAAGGGGTCTTCTATAGAATAGAAGGCCTCGTAAGGGGTCTTCTATAGAATAGAAGGCCTCGTAAGGGGTCTTCTATAGAATAGAAGGCCTCGTAAGGGGTCTTCTATAGAATAGAAGGCCTCGTAAGGGGTCTTCTATAGAATAGAAGGCCTCGTAAGGGGTCTTCTATAGAATAGAAGGCCTCGTAAGGGGTATTCAATAGAATATAAGGCCTCCTAAGGGGTCTTCTTTAGAATAGAAGAGCTCGTAAGGGGCCTTCTATAGAATAGAAGAGCTCGTAAAGGGTCTTCTATAGAATAGAAGAGCTCGTAAGGGGTCTTCTATAGAATAGAAGAGCTCGTAAGGGGTCTTCTATAGAATAGAAGAGCTCGTAAGGGGTCTTCTATAGAATAGAAGAGCTCGTAAGGGGTCTTCTATAGAATAGAAGAGCTCGTAAGGGGTCTTCTATAGAATAGAAAAGCTCGTAAGGGGTCTTCTATAGAATAGAAGAGCTCGTAAGGGGTCTTCTATAGAATAGAAGAGCTCTTAAAGGGTCTTCTATAGAATAGAAGAGCTCGTAAGGGGTCTTCTATAGAATAGAAGAGCTCGTAAGGGGTCTTCTATAGAATAGAAGAGCTCGTAAGGGGTCTTCTATAGAATAGAAGAGCTCTTAAAGGGTCTTCTATAGAATAGAAGAGCTCGTAAGGGGTCTTCTATAGGATAGAAAGCCTCGTAAGGGATCTTCTATAGGAAAGAAAGCCTCGTAAGGGATCTTCCATAGGATAGAAGAGCTCGTAAGGGGTCTTCTATAGGATAGAAGAGCTCGTAGGGGGTCTTCTATCGAATAGAAGAGCTCGTAAGGGGTCTTCTATAGAATAGAAAGCCTCGTAAGGGATCTCCTATAGGATAGAAAGCCTCGTAAGGGATCTTCTATAGGAAAGAAAGCCTCGTAAGGGATCTTCTATAGGATAGAAGAGCTCGTAAGGGGTCTTCCATAGAATTGAAATGCTCGTTAGAGGTCTTCTATAGAATAGAAGAGCTCGTGAGGGGTCTTCTATAGAATCGAAGAGCTCGTAAGGGGTCTTTTACAGAATAGAAGAGCTCGTAAGGGGTCTTCTATAGAATAGAAGAGCTCGTAAGGGGTCTTCTATAGAATAGAAGAGCACGTAAGGGGTCTTCTATAGAATAGAAGACCTCGTAAGGGATCTTCTATCGGATAGAAAGCCTCGTAAGGGATCTTTTATAAGATAGAAGGCTCGTAAGAGGTCTTCTATAGAATAGAAGAGCTCGTAAGGGGTCTTCTATAGAATAGAAGAGCTCGTAAGGGGTCTTCTATAGAATAGAAGAGCTCGTAAGGGGTCTTCTATAGAATAGAAGAGCTCGTAAGGGGTCTTCTTTAGAATAGAAGAGCTTGTAAGGGATCTTCTATAGGATAGATAGCCTCGTAAGGGGTCTTCTATAGGGTAGAAGAGTTCCTAAGGGGTCTTCCATAGAATAGAAGAGCTCGTTAGAGGTCTCCAATAGAATAGAAGAGCTCGTAAGGGGTCTTCTATAGAATAGAAGAGCTCTTAAGGGGTCTTCTATAGAATAGAAGAGTTCGTAAGGGGTCTTCTATAGAATAGAAGAGATCGTAAGGGGTCTTCCATAGAATAGAAGAGCTCGTAAGGGGCCCTTATAGAATATAAAGCCTCGTAAGGGATCTTCTATAGGATAGAAGAGCTCCTAAGGGATCTTCTATAGGATAGAAGAGCTCGTAAGGGGTCTTCTATAGGATAGAAGAGCTCGTAAGGGGCCCTTATAGAATAGAAAGCCTCGTAAGGGATCTTCTATAGGATAGAAAGCCTCGTAAGTGATCTTCTATAGGATAGAAAGCCTCGTAAGGGGTCTTCTATAGAATAGAAGAGATCGTAAGGGGTCTTCTATAGAATAGAAGGGCTCGAAAGGTAGGTCTTCTATAAAATAGGAGTGCTCGAAATAGAAGAGCTCTTGTAAGGGGTCGTTTATAGAGGTCTTCTCATAAGGGAAAAATTATGAAATAAGCCAAAAATTTTGTAAAAATGCAGTGGGACTGAAGATTTTGATACCCTGGAGCGTATTGAAGATGTCCTTATGGATAATATATATTCCTGAGCGTCGCAAAATGTACGTTAGCCTGAGACTTCTCATGAAGTTACATGTAGAAGGCTTGAAAGTTTTCCTACCGATAGATAATACATACCAAGTATAAGGTTCTATATCAAGAAAACAATCTGTTTTTTTAGTACATCATTTACACACCTATCGATATCCTCCTAATAACATTATTTTTTTTTCTTTTCCGTTCTAGGTAAGTCCCAAACAAAATCCGGAAATAAACGATTTTCTGCAAAGCAGTAAGTATGTACGCTAAATGAAAATAGTATATATATACAATAGCAACGCAATATGTACCCCAAAATTCTCAATAATTCGATCGCTCGAAGCTGTTTCTTTCGCATTTTGATCCCTGTACAAATAACTTTGAACATACGTTTAGATGGTGTTGGGGCACTTGCAAATCCAACCAATTAAAATAAATAATCCAAAATAATCAAATTCTTAAAATCCAAAAGATTACGTAGACAGATATGAATTATCATTAGTCAGAGTGTAAGTTCTGCATATATGATCTGAAGGAAGCGACTTTAGGGTGATTTTATAGGCGTCTTGAATGGAGTCTTTTTAGGATCATCTAAAAACTCGTTATAGGCGATTTGAAGGGCGCCTTCCTATACTTTTAGTAGAGGTCTTTAGAGAGAACATGAAGGCGATCCCTATACATGACTTGAATAGACACTTTATATAATGGTTTCTTTATAGACGTCACACAGTGGTTCAGGAATCGATTTTCCTTGCCAAAACCCCAATTTTTTGTCGTCGCCGATTATTAATTTCTATATGGGATTCGATAGTAAATATATGGAAACTAAGGAAACAAAAAAATTAGGTCAAAATATAGGAAGGTGTGGGCGTGACGTGCTCCTATAGACGACTATTTTTTTTTTTCTCGCAATTTTGGAAAATATGTACGAAATTTTTGCAAATTTCTCGGTAAAGAAATAACTGTTTCTTGGAAACTATAACAGATAACACTGTGAACCGAAATTTTGGGGGTGGAAAATTCCTTCTGGGCGTGAAAGCCCTTGATGAGTATATACAGAACCCCAAAGGACAGATCTGCCGAGAGTCGAACTTTTGAGTTATGGAGTGATGAATTTTTCACTGGAGACCCTATAAGCTATCAGAAATTAGCGTTATATCTTTGTTCGCTGTTGTTTTGGCTTATTTTTGATATGACAGTCAAATCTAATGAGGATCTTTGCGTACAACATTTCGACCTTCCAACTCTCTGCCTTCCATGTCCTTTTCGTCCTTCAACATATCACTTCAAAAATTGGTTTTCGTAATACCTTGTCAAAACTTAGTTTAAGTTTGAACATGGGTTCGAAAATGTTCGGAAAATTTGTGCGCACGATGGCGCTTAAAGAGACTAACTGATTTGGTTCATACTTTGCACAACGTGAAATTTGTACCAGACTTAGATGAGGTTCCAATATGATTTCAATCGGTCCACTCTTCCACTCCTCGGGTACTTCCCACACAAAATTTCGGAAATGTTCAGTTTAGGACCTGCTCTCGAATCGCTTTGAGTTTTGTTGTAACAACTTGTATTTACTGTCCCCTATACGACGGTACAAGTTTCATCAGTCGCAAGTCCATACTTCCTGAGAAAATAGCTGAAAGGTTTAGAAAAACCTATGACACCGTGTGTAGTGGTTGAAGCGCTAAATGACTCTGGAACGGATCTGCAGATTTGGTCGAAAATTTGGCCTTCGAAATATTTTGTCCAAACCTAGTTCAAGTTCAAAGTTAAGCCATATCGATCCACTCCTTCAGGTACCCATTCGGCCCATTCATTTAAGTACTACCTCCGCAGCACATTTGAACGTTAATCATAATCCACATTTTTGTCGGCAACCTAAAATGTCCAAAAAGAGCCACAAAACTCTGAAAAGACCCTAAATACATTCGATCTATTCGTAGATGAAAGTTTAAATTCACATAGGCTGAGGGTATATCTTTGTCGTCAAAGCCGACTGATACTTTTTTACTTGTTATGATCAGCTTATTGGTGTCTGGCATTTTTTATATTGTTAGAACATATGAAAAACTCAATAACACTCATATTTTGAAGCAAAATGTAAAAAACTCAATTTTTTAACTTTGACCTTGAACTTCTCTCCCTCTAACTACTAGACGGAATTCAAATATTTTTATACCCTCAGCCTTTAGGCTAAAGAGGGTATTTACACTTTGATACGACCAAAAATGTGCCTCATCGAAATAATGGTTTTAGACCCCAAGTATGTTTGTACGATATCCGTTTCAGACAATTTTGAGTAGATCTAGCAATGTCCGTCCGTCTGTCTGGCTGGCTGGTGCGCACGATAACTCTCGAACGGATCAATCGATTCGGTTCAAATTTTGGGTATCGAAATATTTTGTCCAGATTCGATTTAAGTTCGAAGATGGGCCATATAGGTCCACTCCTTCAGGTACCTCCCCCACAAATGTTCAAAAATTGTCGCAAAACTTGTGCGCACGATAACTCTTGTAGGGAATAACCGATTTGGTCCAAACTTTGCACATCGTGTAATTTCTACCAAACTTAGATGAGGTTCCAATATGGACTCAATCGGTCAACTCCTTCGGGTACCTCCCACACAAAATTTCGAAAAGTTCAGTTTAGGACCTGGTCTCGAATCGCTTTGATTTTTGTTTACGCAAGTTGTATTCGCTGTCCTCTATGCGACGCTGTAAGTTTCATTAGGGGAAGTCCATACTTCCTGAGAAAATAGCCTGAAAGTTACAAAAAACCCTATGACACCGTGTGTAGTGGTTGGAGCGCAAGATAACTCCCGAACGGATCTGCCGATTCGGTCCAAAATTTGGCTTTCGTAATAGTTTGTCCAAACTTAGTTCAAGTTCAAAGATGGATTATATCGGTCCACTCCTTCCGGTACCTCCCCCACAAAAGTTCGAAAATGTTCGGAAAATTTGTGCGTACGATAACTCTTGAAGGGAGTAACCGATTTGGTCCATACTTTGCACATTATGAAATTTCCAGACTTTACCAGACTTAGATGGGGTTCCAATATGGACTCAATCGGTAAACTCCTTCGAGTACCTCCCACACAAAATTTCGGAAAAGATCAGTTTAGGACCTGCTCTCGAATCGCCTTGGTTTTTGTTGTAACATCTTGTATTCACTGTCCCCTATACGACGGTACAAGTTTCCTCAGGGGCAAGTCCATACTTCCTGAAGAAATAGCCTGAAAGTTGAAAAACAAACCCTATGATACCATGGTTATGGGTGGATGCGCAATATAATTCTCGAACGGAAATGCCGATTCCGGCCAAAATTTGGCCTTCGTAATATTGTTCCCAAACTTTCTTTTAAGTTAGTAGATAAGCCATATCGGTCCGCTCCTTCAGGTACCTACCCCACAAAAGTTCAAAAGTATTCGGAAAAATTGTGCGCACGATAACTATTGATGGGAGTGACCGATTTGATCTATAGTTTACACATTCTCATAATATCTATCAGATATAGATCAGGTTCGAATACGGCCTATATTTGTCCACTCCATCCCGTACCTCCCACACAAAATTTTGGATAAGTTCACTTTAAGACCTGCTATTGAATCACTTTGATTTTTGTTGAAGCAACTTACATTCGCTGCCTCAATTGCGATGGTAAAAGTTGTTTCAGTGGTAAGTCCATACTTCTTGAAAAAACAGCCCCAAGGGTGTAAAAACCCCCTATGGCACCCCCATTGTCTATGTCGGTCCATTCCTTTAAGTACCTTTTCCGCAAAATGTTTGAACTTTAATCCTAATCAACATTTTTGTCGGTTCATACGACCAAAATTTTGAAACCTCCTAAATACATAAGTTTTTTTGTGAAACAAGTGTTTCAATTTGCACATGCTGAGGGTATATCTCTGTCGGCAAAGCCGACTGATACTTTTTTACTTGTTAATGCATCGGTTGTTGATTATGTTATCTGTCAAACAAAAAAAATTAAATATCTCTATCCGTTCAAAAGTTATAGAGTTTTGACAAAGAAAATCGATCCTGAACCACTGTGCGTCGACCAAGAAATCTTAATATAAAACTTGCGGGTCGACTTTATAGGTGACTTGCAGGAAGTCGTTATAGGCGACTTGAAGGGCGTTTTTATAGACGACTTGCTGGGAGTCTAGTGACGACCCCATAGAATAGATAATTTGAAGGGAGTGGAGTCTCCATAGATGACCTGAAAGGAATCTTTCGTTTTAGACGACCTGAAGAGCATTTTATACATTTTATAAATGATTAGCGCCTTTTATAGACGACTTGATTCTATGCAGACAATTGTCCTTTTGTAGAAGATACCTTGCTTTATTAAATATCACGCAAAATTTCTGTGTTTTGTATATTTTTCGTTCATTCACGTTTATAACGATTTTCCGAGCGACAAGAGCAGAAGAGCCCGAACACAAAACAAATTGAACTTTTGAGTTCAATGTTCTGGTTAAAAATTGCATTCATTTGAGTTTTGAGTAGTCCGTTGTAGAACATGTTTTCAACTCAAGTACTGGGGACTGGAGGAGAATGGTTTTCCAATGCATTCTGTTGTTGTTTTTTTTTTCATCGTATCCGTCGTTCGCATTACATTGCAAGCTATCGCTTGGTGGTTTTGTTTTTCTTTTCCCTTGGCAATTGGCTCAATTATTTTACAACCATCAATTACGGCCGCTTTTGTAAAGCACCAGCAGCAGAAGATGATGGGGGCAGTGAAGTGAGATGCTCTCTGTTATGAATGAGTGAATGAATGGATGCATAAGCCAGCCTCTGGTATATTGTTTAGTAGAATAGGTTCAAGTTTGTTTCGTTATTTGTTGTTCCTCTTCGTTTTGTTCTCTTTCTCTCTGTATCTCACTTTAGATTTACTGTAATTGTTGTTGTTGTTTCTTAGTATAAAAAGTGCATTAATTTTCATTTCACAATCTCTGGTATTTGATTTCAATTATTCCTCATACCTAAATGCCGGACTGAGTGCCTGCCCAACGTGGTATGTGTATTGGGCTGTTGTGTTTTTTCTTGTCAAACGATAACGGTTGGGGGTTTTCTTGTTTGCTAATCTAAGATTTATCCTTTGTCCATTCATCCAAACATCTATGCTTTCATCAATCCATCCATCCATCCAACCATTCATTCTTCCATCTATGCCATTTTTTGTGATTGGTAATTGCTATTGATTTTCCATTATATGATGCCTGCCATCATTTATTGGTTCGTTCCTTCTTTCATTGTACAGTGTGTGGTATTCTTTATTCTTTTTTTATGTGTTCCTTTCATATCCTTAGATAGTTTTAGATTGACTTGAAATCAACATAAATAAGAATAAATCGAAAGTCAATTGTATTTGTTATCCTTTTTCTTGTGTGTGTATCTGTGTATAACAAAGCAATCACCTACTCCACCAACAAAGTGATGGTCATTTATTGTTCTATATTGAATTCCTTGGGGGCGCTTTAAATTAGGTTGTTGTACGTTTTGCTATTTGATTTGAAGTCTTGTATTCCCTTGATTTAACATTTAACGGTTTATTGATGCATTGTTTATAGTGCAGTGATTATTGTTCTAGGAATTCACCCTAGGGGGGAATTTAAATCCCTAATTTCAATGCTCCAGTGAAAATCTAGATTTTTATTAACATGAAAGGGGTTCAAGGGGAGCCCTAATTGAAATCAATTAGAGAGAACATGGTACATCATTAATATATAAAAATGTTGCAGTTATGTTATAATCAGGTCGTGTCTCCTAACACATTTAAAACGTGAGCCAAAGGAGAGGCAAATGCGAAGACGTGAAAGGTGTCCTATAGACACCGTGAAAGGCGTTTATACAGACACCGTGAAAGGAATCTTTATAGACACCGTGAAAGGCGTCTTTATAGACACCGTGAAAGCCGTCTTTATAGGCACCGTGAAAGGCGTCTTTATAGACACCGTGAAAGGCGTCTTTATATACACCGTGAAAGGCGTATTTATAGGCACCGTGAAAGGCGTCTTTATAGACACCGTGAAAGGCGTCGCTATACGTCTTTATAGAGGCCTTGAAAGGCGTCTTTATAGACACCGTAAAATACGCCTTTATAGACACCGTGAAAGGTGTCCTTATAGACACCGTCAAAGGCGTCTTTATAGACGCCGTGAAAGGCGTCTTTGTTGAAGCCGTGAAGGGCGTCTTTATTGACGCCGTGAAGGGGGTCTTTGTAGACGCCTTGAAAGGCGTCTTTATTGACGCAGGAAAGGGCGTCTTTATGGACGCCGTGACGGGCGTCTTTATTAACGCCGTGAAGGGCGTGTTTATAGACGCCGTGAAGGGCGTCTTTATAGGCGCCGTGAAGGGCGTCTTTATAGACGCCGTGAACCCGTAAAAGGCTCTCTTATAGACGCCGTGAAAGGCGTCTTTATAGATGCTGTGAAGGGTGTCTTTATTGACGCCGTGAAAGGCGTATTTATAGGCACCGTGAAAGGCGTATTTATAGGCACCGTGAAAGGCGTCTTTATAGACACCGTGAAAGGCGTCGCTATACGTCTTTATAGAGGCCTTGAAAGGCGTCTTTATAGACACCGTGAAAGGTGTCCTTATAGACACCGTGAAAGGCGTTTATATAGACACCGTCAAAGGCGTCTTTATAGACGCCGTGAAAGGCGTCTTTGTTGAAGCCGTGAAGGGCGTCTTTATTGACGCCGTGAAAGGCGTCTTTATAGACGCCGTGAAAGGCGTCTTTATAGACGCCGTGAAAGACGTCTTTATAGACGCCGTCAAAGGTGTCTTTATAGACGCCGTGAAATTCGTCTTTATGGACGTCGTGAAAGGCGTCTTTATAGACACCGTGAAAGGTGTCTTTATAGGCACCGTGAAAGGCGTATTTATAGACACCGTGAAAGGCGTTTTTATAGACACCGTGAAAGGCGTCTCTATAGACACCGTAAAAGGCGTCATTATAGACACCGTGAAAGGCGTCGCTATACGTCTTTATAGAGGCCTTGAAAGGCGTCTTTATAGACACCGTAAAATACGCCTTTATAGATACCGTGAAAGGTGTCCTTATAGAAACCGTGAAAGGAGTTTATATAGACACCGTGAAAGGCGTCTTTATAAGAGTCCGTGAAGGGCGTCTTTATAGGCACCGTGAAAGGCGTCTTTATAGACACCTTGAAAGTCGTCTTCATAGACGCCGTGAAAGGCGACTTTATAGACGCCGTGAATGGCGTCTTTACAGACGCCGTGAAAGGCGTCTTTATAGACGCCGTGAAATGCGTCTTCATAGACGCCGTGAAAGGCGTCTTCATAGACGCCGTGGAAGGCGTCTTCATAGACGCCGTGAAAGGCGTCTTTATAGACGCCGTGAAAGGCATCTTTATAGACGCCGTGAAAGGCGTCTTTATAGACGCCGTGAAAGGCATCTTTATAGACGCCGTGAAAGGCGACTTTATAGACGTCGTGAAAGGCGTCTTTATAGACGCCGTGAAAGGCGTCTTTATATACGCTGTGAAAGGCGTCTTTACAGACGCCGTGAAAGGTGTCTTTATAGACGCCGTGAAAGGTGTCTTTATAGACGCCGTGAAAGGTGTCTTTATAGACGCCGTGTAACGCGTCTTTATAGACGCCGTCAAAGGCGACTTTATAGACGCCGTGAAAGGCTCTTTATAGACGCCGTAAAAGGCGTCTTTATAGACGCCGTGAAAGGTGTCTTTATAGACGCCGTGAAAAGTGTCTTTATAGACGCCGTGAAAGGCGACTTTATAGACGCCGTGAAAGGCGTCTTTATAGACGCCGTGAAAGGCATCTTTATAGACGCCGTGAAAGGCGACTTTATAGACGTCGTGAAAGGCGACTTTATAGACGTCGTGAAATGCGTCTTTATAGACGCCGTGAAAGGCGTCTTTATAGACGCCGTGAAAGGCGACTTTATAGACACCGTGAAAGGCGTCTTTAAAGACGCCGTGAAAGGCGACTTTATAGACGCCGTGAAAGGCGTCTTTATAGACGCCCTGAAAGGCATCTTTATAGACGCCGTGAAAGGCGTCTTTATAGACGTCGTGAAAGGCGACTTTATAGACGTCGTGAAATGCGTCTTTATAGACGCCGTGAAAGGCGTCTTTATAGACGCCGTGAAAGGCGTCTTTATAGACGCCGTGAAAGGCGACTTTATAGACACCGTGAAAGGCGTCTTTAAAGACGCCGTGAAAGGCGACTTTAAAGACGCCGTGAAAGGCGACTTTATAGACGCCGTGAAAGGCGTCTTTATAGACGCCGTGAAAGGTGTCTTTATAGACGCCGTGAAAGGTGTCTTTATAGACGCCGTGTAGCGCGTCTTTATAGACGCCGTGAAAGGCGACTTTATAGACGCCGTGAAAGGCGTCTTTATAGACGCCGTGAAAGTCGACTTTATAGACGCCGTGAAAGGCTCTTTATAGACGCCGTGAAATGCTCTTTATAGACGCCGTGAAAGGCGTCTTTATAGACGCCGTGAAAGGCGTCTTTATAGACGCCGTGAAAGGCATCTTTATAGAAGCCGTGAAAGCCTTCTTTATAGACGCCGTGAAAGGCGTCTTTATTGATGCCGTGAAGGGCGTCTTTATTGACGCCGTGAAAGCCTTCTTTATAGACGCCGTGAATGGCGTCTTTATAGATGCCGTGAAAGCCTTCTTTATAAACGACGTGAAAGGCGTCTTTATTGATGCAGTGAAGGGCGTCTTTATAGACGCCGTGAAAGGCATCTTTGTAGACGCCTTGAAAGGCGTTTTTATACAATAATTTATAGACGCCGTGAAAGGCGTCTTTATAGACGCCGTGAATGGCGTCTTTATGGACACCGTGAATGGCGTCTTTATGGACGCCGTAAAAGCCGTCTTTATAGACGCCGTGAAAGTCGTCTTTATAGACGCCGTGAAAGGCGTATTTTAGACGCCGTGAAAGGCGTAGTTATAGACTCCGTGAAAGGCATCTTTTAAGACTCCGTGAAAGGCATATTTTAAGACGCCGTGAAAGGCATCTTTTAAGACGCCGTGAAAGGCGTCTTTATAGACTCCGTGAAAGGCATCTTTCAAGACTCCGTGAAAGGCATCTTTTAAGACGCCGTGAAAGCCTTCTTTATAGACGCAGTGACAGGCGTCTTTATAGACGCCGTGTATGCCGTCTTTATAGACGCCGTGAAAGTCGTCTTTATAGACGCCGTGAAAAGGGTCTTTATAGACGTCGTGAAAGGCGTCTTTATAGACGTCGTGAAAGCCGTCTTTATAGACATCATGAAAGGCGTCTTTATTGAAGTCGTGAAAGGCGTCTTTATAGACGTCGTGAAAGGCGTCGTTGTAGACGGCAGGCGACCCTCACGACCTTCGTTTTTTAATGAGTGTCGGCCACGATTGAATTCAGTAAACCAGTTTTTCATTGTGCTATACAATGGTCCTTTAGGACATACAAATATTAAATTTGATCGATGCACGCTTGCCGTGATTATCCACATCCAAAAGTTGTTGAAAAAGTGATCGGATGAAAATTTTCATAAGTTAATTCCATATTTTTGGCAAAGTGATTTTTTTCAAGTCACTGTAAACAACTTAACACATGATCGTATGTCATTTAGGATAACAATTGTCAAACTTAAAAAAAGTCAAATAGCTCCTTACAACACTGTGCGGTTGCCTAGGTCAGAAGTGTTCGTGCAGCCCTAGTAATATGTCTTTGGGTTTGATCTCTTCAGTTTCAGTTTAATTTTATAAAAATAATAAGTTCTGGAAGATAGAGGGCTGCGGAAGAGATCTAACGTCAGGTGATTTAGTTATTTCAAAGTGCCTAAAAGTATGCAGCACACATTGTGTTTATGAACCTTTATTTATCTATTATATTGTGTATACTTCTAATAGTTCGATTTTGGTCTTAAATAATTTTGAAGTTCACTTTTATTACTGCGTGTAACGCATGTGGATTACAACCGTTTTTTATCTTTGAGATATTCATACTTCCGCAAATAATGATCACCAAATACCTTGTAATTTTCGATTTCGATGCCTTCAATTTGAGTTTAAATTTAAAAGTTTTGTATGTTTTCAAAAATGTTAAAAATGGGTGTTCTGGAAAACAGCAAATCAGATTTCTTAATTGGAAAGTGCCTAAAAACAGTGCCTGGAAAACTGCAAACTCCATCAGATTTCTTAATTGCACCGTGCCTAAAAGTATGCAACACACAATGCTTTAAATAAACTTGTTTAAGCAGCTTTCTTGTGTAAATTTCTACTTTATTTTACTATTTTGAAAATTTTTTTTTAAACTATTAAAATCTCTGAATCATAAAATGACATCCTAATCAAGAAGTGATTTTATCTGAACCCCTTTGGTTTGCAACAATTCCACAATTATGCCCAGAATTGTGGCAATTGTGAATTAGTTTTTAACCAAACACAATCTAACCCAAACAATTTATGTAAAAAGCGGGTGTTAATGTGCCGAATAGGATTTACACCATTACTACTGGCCATTCAAACTCTGGAAACAATCATTGCAGGTTCCATCAACCTTTATTGTCCGGTGGCTTTAATTGGCATTTGTAATGTCATTGCTATTTGAAAATTGTGTTTTTATTTTCATTTGCCATTTTTTTGTTATTGTTGTTGGCAAAATCCTCTAGTATGCCAATTGTGATTTTATGGTCAATTTACAGAGAGAGAAACAATGGCAGAACATTTGCCATAGGAAAACCCAAATAATAAAATACCAGAATTGTTGTAGCCAGTGAATTTGGACATTTGTGTGATGTTGCTGCGGTAATACTTGAAATGAAATTTCGAAAACAAAAAACACACACAAAACCTACTCTGCAACATCTGACTTAGACAAAGACCAACAGCCAGGATGTTTGAGTGATGGAGATTGTGGTGGGATGATGATGTGTTGCCTGTAACACCATTATACTCTTAAGTTCATGTACTGTACATCTATCCCTAGTTGAGTGTTGAGTATGTGACAAAAAATGACTGCAATACTTGTCGTGTTTAAAGTGTATTTTCTACAACAGCATCCTGACTGGCAAACAAAGAAGAAGTATTGGGAAATGAGAGCAAAGGACAAAAGTACTTGCAAGATGCTGTTGTCGTCTGCCTAGCAAAAAAGTTTCGAATAGAATTGATACCTACCTAATTGCATTACAAACAATATGCATAATGTAAAGTATTGGTTGTTGTTACACCAGGACAACAAGCAGCAGGCATAAGCCTTTAAAGTTTATTTATCCCAAAAACAACAAAAATCCTTAGCATTTGACCCCCTTGAACTGTAATGCTGTTGAACTTTTTTTGTCCATCACAATACTATTAAAATGTGCTTGCTAAGATTATTCTCTCGTTTTAGAAATCACAGAGGTTATTAACATTTAAAACATTGACACTGCAAAAACTGAGCAATGACCGGTGGGTAGTAATTTTTGGGGTTTTTTTGTTTTCTAACAAAAAGTTTCATCATTAAAGAGTTTTATTGTAATTTAACAAAAGCATCTATGAAAATGATATATTTAAACTTTGACCTTAAAGGTCATATAAAAATTATTTATTTAAGTCAAGTGGCAGCAGGATAAAAATTATGTGTTTGAAAAAAATCTTTTATAGCAAAACAAATTTTAATTTCTAATTGCCAAAGGGGCTGTGGTGATTTCACAGAAATTCATTTCGGAAGCAAAATGCGCAAAAATTGTATGGAAGATATTCATTTCGTGGGGGTTGCCGCCAGCTGCGTACGTCCCAGTCTGTCTTCATTTTCGACTCATATATATGAATTTGGAGGATATCCACGGTGCTCTTGAACCAACTTTAAATAGAAGGTGTTTACACCTGGGAAATTTTTGCGGATTCTGAAACTACAATGTTCACAGATGAGAGAAATCGAAAAGCAAAAAAATCGCCGTAGGGATTCTTAACTAAATCGCAGTCAAGTCCTTAAAAATCCACGCCTAAGGGCCTCTGGGTGATTGAAAAATATTCCTTAAAAATCCACGCCTAAGGGCCTCTGGGTGATTGAAAAAATATTCCTTAAAAATCCACGCCTAAGGGCCTCTGGGTGATTGAAAAAATATTCCTTAAAAATCCACGCCTAAGGGCCTCTGGGTGATTGAAAAAATATTCCTTAAAAATCCACGCCTAAGGGCCTCTGGGTGATTGAAAAAATATTCCTTAAAAATCCACGCCTAAGGGCCTCTGGGTGATTGAAAAAATATTCCTTAAAAATCCACGCCTAAGGGCCTCTGGGTGATTGAAAAAATATTCCTTAAAAATCCACGCCTAAGGGCCTCTGGGTGATTGAAAAAATATTCCTTAAAAATCCACGCCTAAGGGCATCTGGGTGATTGAAAAAATATTCCTTAAAAATCCACGCCTAAGGGCATCTGGGTGATTGAAAAAATATTCCTTAAAAATCCACGCCTAAGGGCATCTGGGTGATTGAAAAAATATTCCTTAAAAATCCACGCCTAAGGGCATCTGGGTGATTGAAAAAATATTCCTTAAAAATCCACGCCTAAGGGCATCTGGGTGATTGAAAAAATATTCCTTAAAAATCCACGCCTAAGGGCATCTGGGTGATTGAAAAAATATTCCTTAAAAATCCACGCCTAAGGGCATCTGGGTGATTGAAAAAATATTCCTTAAAAATCCACGCCTAAGGGCATCTGGGTGATTGAAAAAATATTCCTTAAAAATCCACGCCTAAGGGCATCTGGGTGATTGAAAAAATATTCCTTAAAAATCCACGCCTAAGGGCATCTGGGTGATTGAAAAAATATTCCTTAAAAATCCACGCCTAAGGGCATCTAGGTGATTGAAAAAATATTCCTTAAAAATCCACGCCTAAGGGCATCTGGGTGATTGAAAAAATATTCCTTAAAAATCCACGCCTAAGGGCATCTGGGTGATTGAAAAAATATTCCTTAAAAATCCACGCCTAAGGGCATCTGGGTGATTGAAAAAATATTCCTTAAAAATCCAAGCCTAAGGGCATCTGGGTGATTGAAAAAATATTCCTTAAAAATCCACGCCTAAGGGCATCTGGGTGATTGAAAAAATATTCCTTAAAAATCCACGCCTAAGGGCATCTGGGTGATTGAAAAAATATTCCTTAAAAATCCACGCCTAAGGGCATCTGGGTGATTGAAAAAATATTCCTTAAAAATCCACGCCTAAGGGCATCTGGGTGATTGAAAAAATATTCCTTAAAAATCCACGCCTAAGGGCATCTGGGTGATTGAAAAAATATTCCTTAAAAATCCACGCCTAAGGGCATCTGGGTGATTGAAAAAATATTCCTTAAAAATCCACGCCTAAGGGCATCTGGGTGATTGAAAAAATATTCCTTAAAAATCCACGCCTAAGGGCATCTGGGTGATTGAAAAAATATTCCTTAAAAATCCACGCCTAAGGGCATCTAGGTGATTGAAAAAATATTCCTTAAAAATCCACGCCTAAGGGCATCTGGGTGATTGAAAAAATATTCCTTAAAAATCCACGCCTAAGGGCATCTGGGTGATTGAAAAAATATTCCTTAAAAATCCACGCCTAAGGGCATCTGGGTGATTGAAAAAATATTCCTTAAAAATCCACGCCTAAGGGCATCTGGGTGATTGAAAAAATATTCCTTAAAAATCCAAGCCTAAGGGCATCTGGGTGATTGAAAAAATATTCCTTCAAAATCCACGCCTTAGGGCATCTGGGTGATTGAAAAATATTCCTTAAAAATCCACGCCTAAGGGCATCTGGGTGATTGAAAAAATACTCCTTAAAAATCCACGCCTTAGGGCATCTGGGTGATTGAAAAATATTCCTTAAAAATCCACGCCTAAGGGCATCTGGGTGATTGAAAAAATACTCCTTAAAAATCCACGCCTAAGGGCATCTGGGTGATTGAAAAAATATTCCTTAAAAATCCACGACTAAGGTCCTCTGGGTGATTGAAAAAATATTCCTTAAAAATCCACGCCTAAGGTCCTCTGGGTGATTGAAAAAATATTCCTTAAAAATCTACGCCTAAGGGGCTCTGGGTGATTGAAAAAATATTCCTTAAAAATCTACGCCTAAGGGCCTCTGGGTGATTGAAAAAATATTCCTTCAAAATCCACGCCTAAGGTCATCTGGGTGATTGAAAAAATATTCCTTAAAAATCTAAGCCTACGGCCTCTGGGTGATTGAAAAAATATTCCTTAAAAATCCACGCCTAAGGGCCTCTGGGTGATTGAAAAAATATTCCTTAAAAATCCACGCCTAAGGGCCTCTGGGTGATTGAAAAAATATTCCTTAAAAATCCACGCCTAAGGGCCTCTGGGTGATTGAAAAAATATTCCTTAAAAATCCACGCCTAAGGGCCTCTGGGTGATTGAAAAAATATTCCTTAAAAATCCACGCCTAAGGGCCTCTGGGTGATTGAAAAAATATTCCTTAAAAATCCACGCCTAAGGGCCTCTGGGTGATTGAAAAAATATTCCTTAAAAATCCACGCCTAAGGGCCTCTGGGTGATTGAAAAAATATTCCTTAAAAATCCACGCCTAAGGGCCTCTGGGTGATTGAAAAAATATTCCTTAAAAATCCACGCCTAAGGGCCTCTGGGTGATTGAAAAAATATTCCTTAAAAATCCACGCCTAAGGGCCTCTGGGTGATTGAAAAAATATTCCTTAAAAATCCACGCCTAAGGGCCTCTGGGTGATTGAAAAAATATTCCTTAAAAATCCACGCCTAAGGGCCTCTGGGTGATTGAAAAAATATTCCTTAAAAATCCACGCCTAAGGGCCTCTGGGTGATTGAAAAAATATTCCTTAAAAATCCACGCCTAAGGGCCTCTGGGTGATTGAAAAAATATTCCTTAAAAATCCACGCCTAAGGTCCTCTGGGTGATTGAAAAAATATTCCTTAAAAATCCACGCCTAAGGTCCTCTGGGTGATTGAAAAAATATTCCTTAAAAATCCACGCCTAAGGTCCTCTGGGTGATTGAAAAAATATTCCTTAAAAATCTACGCCTAAGGGCCTCTGGGTGATTGAAAAAATATTCCTTCAAAATCCACGCCTAAGGTCATCTGGGTGATTGAAAAAATATTCCTTAAAAATCAACGCCTAAGGGCCTCTGGGTGATTGAAAAAATATTCCTTAAAAATCCAAGCCAAAGGGCATCTGGGTGATTGAAAAAATATTCCTTAAAAATCCACGCCTATGGGCATCTGGGTGATTGAAAAAATATTCCTTAAAAATCCACGCCTAAGGTCCTCTGGGTGATTGAAAAAATATTCCTTAAAATCTACGCCTAAGGGCCTCTGGATGATTGAAAAAATATTCCTTAAAAATCCACGCCTAAGGTCCTCTGGGTGATTGAAAAAATATTCCTTAAAAATCCACGCCTAAGGTCCTCTGGGTGATTGAAAAAATATTCCTTAAAAATCCACGCCTAAGGGCCTCTGGGTGATTGAAAAAATATTCCTTAAAAATCCACGCCTAAGGGCCTCTGGGTGATTGAAAAAATATTCCTTAAAAATCCACGCCTAAGGGCCTCTGAGTGATTGAAAAAATATTCCTTAAAAATCCACGCCTAAGGGCCTCTGGGTGATTGAAAAAATATTCCTTAACAATCCAGGCCTAAGGGCCTCTGGGTGATTGAAAAAATATTCCTTAAAAATCCACGACTAAGGACCTCTGGGTGATTGAAAAAATATTCCTTAACAATCCACGCCTAAGGGCCTCTGGGTGATTGAAAAAATATTCCTTAAAAATCCACGACTAAGGACCTCTGGGTGATTGAAAAAATATTCCTTAACAATCCACGCCTAAGGGCCCTTGGGTGATTGATAAAATATTCCTTAAAAATCCACGACTAAGGACCTCTGGGTGATTGAAAAAATATTCCTTAAAAAATCCACGCCTATGGGCTTCTGGGTGATTGAAAAATATTCCTTAAAAATCTACGCCTAAGGGCCTCTAAGTGATTGAAAAAACATTCCTAAAAAATCCACGCCTAAGGGCCTCTGGGTGATTGAAAAAATATTCCTTAAAAATAACAAATTTAATCATTTGAATTACAAATGGAATTCTCGAATTACAAATGAAATGTTTCGAATTAAATCTGAAAAAGGTGTAGATGATTCGAAGTGAGGCTTACTTCGACATAGACGACCTTTTTGTAGACTAACTGATGTACGTCATTAGAGCCGTGCCGAACAGCCATTTGTCGCTGGTTACGAAGATTTTCGGCAATTCATACACATACGATCCGAACGCAAAGAAAGAGCGTGCACGATAGAGCAAATGTTTTGATTTGTTTTTGTTTTGTAGCCTGCCTGCATACAATCTTACTTACTGTCATAAATTGCCAATAGTTTGAATACATTTACATTTGTGGCTTCGCTGGTCGTCAGTTAGAGTCGACCTGATTGGCGTTCTTATAGACCACCTGATGGGCAATTTTATAGATGACCTAACGGGTGACCTAATACATGACGGGATGGGCGAAATTTGAGTACTGGAAAGGCGTCTTTATAAACGATTTGAAGGGAGCCTTAATATACAGCCTTTTGGATGTCCTTACAGACTATGTTATGGGCGTCTTTATAAAAAGCCTGATATATATGTTATATATATTTTTTCCACAAACATCCCAGAAGGGACAAGGGAGACTTTTCTCGTATCAATGAGTGCACCCCGATTCATATTAGCTCAATGATATGGGCCCTACAGTTTATCGCCGAGTCCGAACGGCATGTCTTAAGACACCACTTGTTGAAAAGTTTTACATGGCTGGTACACTCAAAAAATGTAGCCGTTGAAAATTTGATGTTGCCTGGCCGTATGCCTAAAAGTATGCAATACACATTCCACTTATTCAATATATTTAAGGGGTTATCCCCAGTTGCGCAGACCCAAAAAGCTAATTTTTCATGATTTTTTTCAAAGAAACTATTTGAAATTTTTAAGTAGATCTTTCTTTCATCTGAAAGAGCACATCTTAAACTACTTTTGAAATTTTGTAGTTGAAAAATATTGCATAGTTTTGTGGTAAATGGCTCCTTGCGAATCCTTTTTTGTAATAGCGTTTTGCGCTGCCAAATCTAGCTCGAAAACTAATTAACGGATCTTCTTTATATTTTTATGCGGGTTTATTTAGAACATAAAGATCTAGTCCTTCATCGATAGATTTTTTAAAAAGTATTAGATTTTACTGAAATTGTGGACCAAAAATGTAAAAATTTTAATTTTTGGCTTAAAAAACTGAAATTTTCTGGTCATAAAACGAACAAAAAATTTAAGAATAAAATCGATCGATATATTCCTTATCTTTATGTGTTTATGTCCTTAATAAACCCCCAAAATTGTATGACAATCGGTTCATAAGTTTTCGAACTAGATCACCAATTTCCAATTTTTTCCCTTACAAAGCTCATATCTCAGGAAATATTGCTCCGATCGACATGAAAAAATTTACCACATATTCTATGCTACTTCTACTTTAAAATTAGCCAATAATGTTGGCGTTTTTTATTGACGATTTTTGATGATTTTCCAAATTTTATTGACGATTTGACGATTTTCCATCAAAAACTGTCGGCAACCGTCACTTTTATATTTCAGAAAATCAAAAAAATATTATTGGCTAATCTTTGTGTTTATTTCAGCTTGAGTCCATATTTTGTTGTATTCAAGTATTTGAATAACAACAAAATGTTTTACAGTGGATATGAAATTGATTAGTTGCGGGCGGAGGGCCTTATTGACCTGTTTATCGATACAGAGTCGGCGGAAAAGGGAACTGATGAAGTTGTTTGGTGACAACTGAAACTATAGTATTCCCTACCCTCCGCCCGCAACTAATCAATTTCATATCCACTGTAAAACATTTTGTTGTTATTCAAATACTTGAATACAACAAAATATGGACTCAAGCTGAAATAAACACAAAGATTAGCCAATAATATTTTTTTGATTTTCTGAAATATAAAAGTGACGGTTGCCGACAGTTTTTGATGGAAAATCGTCAAATCGTCAATAAAATTTGGAAAATCATCAAAAATCGTCAACATAGTCCAAAACTAGGCTTGGTCACCGCTTAATGTGAATTTTTCGCTTATAGTTATGACAATGAGAGAGAGAGAGAGCTTTACCAATCACAGCAGTAAAGCTTACTTAATCTCACTGGCTGTATTTACCATAAAAAGCTTCCACCAGATGAGAGTTTCCCATATGGCTATCGAGTTTGCAACAATGCAGCAAGGTAAATACACTGCCAGTTTTTTAGAGTTGGGCAATCTAGTTCCCGGAGCTGATCGATCTTTCTAGTTCCTATTCCCAAAAGGAACTACTTCCTTAATATAGTTCCATAGTTCTTTCTCTACCATCGTTCTTTTTGTTTTCATCGTTTGGTGGATTAATTGACACAAACAAATTGACATAAAAATAAATAAATTGCAACGATTGTGATTTACGTTTAATTAGCAATGTGCATCATCTGAATAATGGACGAAACGAACGAGAAAGATCGAAGTGAATGTGGAATTGAAGGAAGGAGATTGAAAGGAACTACATGAATGCAAGAGCTGGATATAGCTCCAATAGTTCCTTGTCCGGAATAGTTCCTTCGAACTAGTTCGTTCTGGAACTACACAACTCTACAGTTTTGAATGAGAAATTTGCTCAAATATCCCCTGATTGATTGTGTGACCGTCCATGTCTTTCGGTCATGACTCATGACTGACTAACTGGCCTCTTAAAGAGCCAAGAAAGCTGGAGTCCTATATTTTTCAAAACGAGATAGGCGATTTCCCGCCGTTAACAATCCTAAACGAAAAATTTCAACTGATATAATTCGAATGTGAGGCAAAATAGCTCAAAATAACTGTATTCCAGATATGTACTTAAATATAGCCAATCTGGCTGGAAATTGCTAAGAACATTAAAAAAGCTCATAAAATCAAGTATGCATTATTGTTTTCTTTAAATTCTTCCGTTAAATTTTGGTTTAAATATAATTATCCTGTTTTATTTCATGCAATTTTGACTAACGTGAAAAATCGTCATTTCAGAGCATAAAATCGTCAAATCGTCATTTTCCAATTTTGGGCCAAAAAATCGTCAAAATGACGATAAATCGTCAAACTCGGCAACACTGGGGTCACCCCTTAATCTGATTTCCAACGAATTTAAATTTAAATCGATAGATACAAGCCATTAGTACATATTTAGGGTTTCTGAATCAAATGGAAAGTTGTTTGAAGGTTATTCATTTCAATAAGAATGTTTCTGCTTTTTTCGGAAACATGTGTCAGAAAAGTTGTAAGACATTATGCAGACGAGTCTGATGTCTAATATTAGATATCTAATTCGGGAAACATCGAAATATTTTAATTCACGTATAAATTATTGACTGAAATTAGTATTTTATATTTGCAGTGGGGAAATATTGCAAAGGTTTTTTTTTCAAAATAGTCTGGCTTAATCCCATTGTTGTTGTTTTAATATTTTAAAGCAACTAATTTATTAGTGGAGAAAATTTGGCATTGTTCTTCAAGGGATAAGCATGGAGTACTATAGTTACGGTACTCGTCACAGGATATCATCAGTTCCATTGTTTCTTTTTTTGTATATAACTTCAACAAAAACTTTTTATTCCTAAACGTCAGTCGTCGGCTCGAAATATAAGACACGGTGCGCCTGAACCAACTTTAAATGGAAGCTGCTTACACCTGGGAAGTTTTTGCTGATTCTGAAGCTACAATGTTCAATGATAAGAAAAATCACAAAAACAAAACAAGTGAGCAAAGGTTATAGTCGGGACGGGGCCGACTATGTGATACCCTACACAACTACCCCTGTGCATAAGCTTTTCATTCGTAAACATTTCTTTTAGGGAGATACCAAAGTTTTCACCTATCTGGCTTTTATACCAAATGACTTAAGGCGAATTTGACTACTGTCGACATCTACTTGGTACTGATTGAAAGCTTTGCTGGTCTTCTTGATTAGCATTTTACATGTCTTTAATACAGCAAATAGAAGCAGAGGTATTTTTCATTAACGTAAAAACTTCAAAATATTAAAATTGTGATATCTTAGGGCCTTTTACAATAACTCTGATATTTTACCATAAATGCCACAATTTGTATTATTTTAAAGCTCGGATGGTTTAGTCTCATTATCAGCCTCTCTTCTTTGAATTTTTGGCCATTCCGTCTCTTGAATATTATCCGACCATCACCAAACTGCATATGGTTCTTCCCCTACAGGACCCCCATTAACCCCTAAAATTTCGTGACGAACCTATCCGAAATTGCGACCTGTAGCGTGATTACAAAGATTGAAAAATTGGATGCGTTACCGACTTTTGCGATATCTCCATTGTTGGACCACCTACGCCAACCTACATTGCAACAATGTAAAAGAAATCTTATCTTCTTCCATATCGGAATACGCCTACTAAAAGCGGAGATATATAATTGTAATATATAATAATAATTGTTCCACAAACATCCCAGGCGGGACAGGGGAGAATTCTCTCATATCAATGAGTGCACCCCGATTCATATTAGCTCAATGATATGGGACCTACTGTTTATCGCCGAGTCCGAACGGCGTGTCTAAGACACCCCTTGTAGAGAAGTTGTACAAGGCTGAAATACTCAGAAAATGTCGCCAACATTACTGAGGGGTATTTTGCCACCGTTGAAAAGTGTTTGATGTTGACTGGCCGGGGAATCGAACCCACGAACTTTAGCGTGCAAGGCGGGTGTACATACCATTGCACCACGGTGGCACCCAAGCGGAGATATTCATATATTAATAAAACTTTGAATGTTATTCACATAAGTTTTTTGCCAATTCCGGCCCCTGATTATTACCCGACCATCACCAAAATCAATATGCTTCTTCCTCTAAGGGACCCCCATTAACCCTCAAAATTACGACCTGTAGTGTAATTTTAAAAAATGGACAAATGTGATGTATTGTCCACTATTGCGATATCTTCGTTATTTGGTCAATTACTTTGAATCATTGTAAAGATGAGATTTTCTACTTTCATAGTCAGGCTTGTCTTTTGGAAGGTCCCTAAAATCGCAAAAATGAAAAGTTGGATTTTTATTTGCGACTATTGTGATATCTTCGTTGTTTGACCACCTACGGACACCCTACTTTACATCCTTGGAAACTTGATGTTTTCTACTTTCATTGTCAGGTTTTTCTTTTGCTATCTATACCCCTTATAGAAACTGAGAAAACGCTGACTTTTCACCAAATAAGTTTTTTGCCAAAACTTTGAATGTTCCGCACATACGTTTTTTGCTCATTTCGAGCCTTAAATATCCGACCCTCACCAAAATCAATAGGCTTCTTCCACTCCGGGACAACCAGATGGACAGATGGACTCAGCTCGTCGAGACATTTATTTTGGTATATATAAGTATATGTGTAAGTATATATAAGTGTACGGCATTATTTCAATGCGTTACAAACTTTTTGGCCAAAACCAACTAATATCCTCCCCACATAGTGAGGAGCGCTTTTTAAATAAATCGCGATCAATGTTCACATTTTTAAAATTCTTCTTTATCTCAAGAACGGTAAAACCTACGAAAATACCTAAAGGCTAATCTCGTAGAGAATTTTCACTGCTACAACATTTTCTCTAATCCCCCCAAAACATGTGAACTCGATTTAGGAAGTGGTGTATGGTATTACAAGACTTCTCTTAAATGTTTTTCTCTTGGTTTCTATTAGTAGTTGAATTGATTGTATTGTGGCATTTCAATGCTGTAACTGTAATTATAATTTTGAATATTACTTTTAACCTCGTAATAAAAATAAAAGGTACGATAGTGCGTATAATTTATGATGTTACTTATACCACAACATATACTCTTAGACATAGGTGCGTAAGATAAACGTCACTCTGTTAACGTTAGTTCGTCAAATGAATGATTGTTTCCATTCAGATTATTTCTACATATACATATATGTACATACATAAAACAATGAATATGGTACATTAAACCAAAATTTGACTTTACTTTTAAATGCAAATAAAGAAATATTTATGGGAACAGGTACAAAATCTTTGTATTATTTAAGGATAAAAATATAAATGTCATGCATGAGTTTAAATGAAGTATTTTACATTATGAAAAAATAACGGTAGTATGTCAACCCCTTGTTTCTTTATGTATTTCTTGTTCTCTTCTTCTTCTTCTTCTTCTGAAATATCTTAAGGCACATAACACAAAAATCGAATTTCAACCCCCTCATAAAACATATGTTTTTGTCATCGCCTTTCCTTATGCGAAATAATCCTTGCCTTCTTTCTATCAACGATGTTCGTTGGGTGTTTGGAGTTTGAGCATGTCTGGATTGTTAATGAAAAAATGTTGTTGCATGAAATGCCTTTGAATGAAGTTGTGCAGTATGTGCCATACTTTAACATAGGAAAATAGATGGAAGAGGGAGGAGTGTTAAGGATGATGACGACATCTAATGGTGATAGGTGGGAGCAGAAGACAAAACAGACTCCATCAACATTTGCATTGAAATGGCTTCTTGGCTGCTGCAACCACGGTTGCCACCGGGTAAAAAAATTTTCTACCAAAATTTTCGAAAATGTTACCAAAAAGTTACCAACAAATTAAATTTGCCATTTCATTTTTTACACATCGAACTATGTAAAATGTATATTCTAGATCAAGACATATTTATATAAGGTAAATGATTGAATTACAACTACTAACAAATTTACAAAAACAACATTGTTGTTATGGGGTCGTTCTAAAAATTTTCTCAGGAAAAACATAAATACATTTCAAAAATCCTCGAAAATATAACAAATTTGAATCAAAAGCATACTGAACTGTCGCCGGTCATTGTTATTACACGATTACGATGAAAAGAAGTATTTTATGGTAGCAAATTTCGATGTTTCGAATTTCATAAGTAGACCCTATTACATTTTGAAAACCAATGGTATGTTCCATTACTGCTAGAATCTACTAATTTTTACTATTTTTTGTCGATAACGTAAAGGAAACAAGTTAAGAAGATTAAGTTCGGCCGGACCAAAATTTTTTTACCCTCTACCATAAAATGCTCTGAATTAATATGTAATTATAAGTTTTCTTTTTGTTGCGAAAGTACCTTTGCACAAAATTTTAGCTGGAGAAGTCACTTGACCACTAGAAACCCTAAGTGCAAAATTATAGCCAATTCGGCCGGAACATGTAGCTAAAAACTTCAAAATACCGGAAATCAGACGGTGCCGCTATATGGGGGCTACAAGAAAACGTGGACGTATGCCCATAATTTATGGTTGTGAAGTTTCTTGGTCATTGGAAACCCTAAATGTCAAAATGTGGCTAAAAACGTCAAAATATCTGAAATCGAGCGGTACCGCTATATGGAGGCTGTACCCAACCGTGGACCTATGACCATAACTTGATCTAAGTTCAAACCAAAAACACTTGTAGGAAATTTCAGCTGTAGTTCAACTCATTCGGAAGTTAGCGTGATTACAACAGTTACAGTTATTTTACGCTGATCAAGAATATATATACTTTATATGGTCGCAAATGATTATTTCGATGAGCTACGAACCGAATGACAAACTTAATATACAAATGTTGTCGTAGTAAAAAATAGTAGTTTCTTGCAGGTTCTGGAACTGAGCATTTATAGTTTGTTCAATCAAACCTTAAAAAAGTTACCAAACCAAAAACGAAGTTACCAAGTTACCAACCCTATAAAAAATTACCAAATTTGGTAATATTCTACCAACTGTGGCAACCGTGGCTGCAACATAAAGCGAGAGAGAGCGAGAGAGAGAGGGAGGGGGAGCGAGAGAATTTATGCTACAAAGAAATGTGACTTAAGGATTGTTTTGCCGGTTGTGCGAATACCTTTGTATGTGTGGCTTTTTTACAACATTCCCTCCTTACCTTACCATCATCTGATTTTTTTTTCTCTACCAAAGCGAAAGCAAAGAATTTTTTTCTGCACAAACCAAAAATAAAAGTTTATCACAATGCGTATTTGTTTTCATTTTTTTGGTTTCTTATGCTGTTCTGCAATGGCTAGGCCATTTTTTTTTTGGTGTGGGATGATGTGTAAATTTATGGTCCTGGTTAGATAGTGACATTTTCATTTTGTTTTCAAAACAATAATGGTTTTTGTTTTAATTGTTTGTATGGTTTGGTTGAGAGAGGTATTTTCTTAATGCAATTTTTGATATAGATATTTTTTAACTGTATTTTGAGAGATAACAGAGACGTTTTGCTGATTTGAGTAGAATTTATCTCATACATCAATGCCTCGATGTGTGTTATTAGTTTGGCGCGGAGAGTGTGAAATATATGGACACTATGGTTGTGGTTTTTTTACAACCTATTATCCCTGTATCATATTTTGATGAGTTTTTACCTAAGATTATATAAAAACTTAATTATAAGCTGATTCGATGAAAAAAACTCACGCACAAAGTCAAAGTCACAAAGTTTTTCTATATGAGATTTTTTTGGCAAACTTTTGAAGTTACTATAAACAGATTTACAACTGAAAATAAGCTTTGAAGCCACAGACAACCAAAATGGCATAAACTTTTGTTCCTCACTAAATTTATCATCATGTCATTACATACAGTGTCGGCCAAAACTAAAGCACCCCATCAATACATTTTCTTTTTAAATGATAATTTTTTTAAATATCCTCTATGCCTAAAAGATGTGCTAAAATCGGTCGAAAATATATATGGGAGCTATGTCCAAATCTGAACCGATTTCAATATAGTTTTACATACTTATTTCTAGACCAACTTCCGTCACACATTCCAAATTTCAAGGAAATTGGTCATTTATAACGTGTTTGGTGCATAAAAAACACGAAATCGGCCGAAAATATATATGGGAGCTATATCCAAATCTGAACCGATTTCAATGTAGTTTGGCAAATTTATTTCTAGACCAAATTCCGTTACTTATTCCAAATTTGGAGACTGTATCTGTAACCGTTCGTTACATATCAGCAAACAAAATCTAAATTTTTTGGAGGTACCTCCGATCCTGAGGCTATATCTACAGATCGACGTGAAATTTTGCAATATACCCTCAAATTTTCAGGAAGATCGGTTCAGCGGTGTTGAGTCCAAGAATTACAAACAAACAAACGAACAAATATTTTTCTATATAGATATATATTATTATAATATGAGGTAGGGGATGGAAGATACCAAGCAACGGTCCTGACCGGTTTTAACATGGCAAAGCGCAGGATTTATCTTGGTCCCTCTTTCATCTAAAGTTGACGAAGCTCGCAAACGTTTTAAGGACCATGATCTGCGAATCTGCACCTGGAATGTTCGCACTCTTTATAGAGAAAGTGCAGTCTTCGCATTGGCGGACGTACTTGAAAAGTACAAGGCCGATATTACTGTCATACAGGAAATACGATGGATTGGGAAAGGCGTCACAACAACACCTAAAGGTGACGCACTGTATTATAGCTGCCATGACGTAAAGCATGAGTTTGGTTGCGGATTCGTAGTTTGTCGGAGGCTAAACATCTGTTATCAAGCTTCACCCCAGTGAATGAAAGACTTGCTGCAATTCAAATAAAAGCTAAATTCTTCCAATTGCTTAATCAAAGCACTGCTCATCCCGATAACATATCAGCGGAATGGCAAATCATTGCCCACTATATGCAAACAGCCGCAAAATCCATACTTGGATACCAGAGACCTCCACCAAGGAATCCATGGTATGATCAGGAGTGTCGTGCTGCCACCGAAGAGAAAAATGCGGCATATAGGGCTACTTTACAATCTGTAGCAACGCGTAGCGCACGAGAGAGATACAAAGAGAAAAGGAGAGAGGAGAAACGTCTTTTCCACAAGAAAAATAGAGAAATGGAAAAGCGGGAGTGTGAAAAAATCGAGATGTACATGAGCCAGAATGAAGTCCGAAAATTCTACCAAAGAGTGAAACATCAAACAGATGGCTTTGGTACAGGCACATCCTCCTGTAGAGACCAGCAAGGTAATCTGGTAGCAGATACAGATAGTGTACTCAGGATATGGAAAGAACATTTTACAAATCTGTTGGTATCCAATAGCAGCGAAGACGACGAAGATACCACAGTCCCAATCCCAGAAGATGGTATTGAATGTATACCGCCCAGCCAAGATGAGGTAAGGACAGCAATAAATCGGCTGAAGAATAATAAGGCAGCAGGGGCCGATGGCTTACCAGCCGAGCTGTTCAAAACCGGAGGCGACACGCTGATAAGGTGTATTCATCAGCTAGTTAGCACCATCTGGCAGGAAGAACGAGTACCCGACGATTGGAACCTGAGTATCCTGTGTCCCGTCCACAAGAAGGGAGATAAGACTCTATCTATGCTCTAACTATAGGGGCATAAGTCTACTCCCTATTGCCTACAAGATCGTGTCAGGGATATTGTGCGAACGACTAAAGCCTATGGTCAACGAGATAATTGGACCAAACCAATGCGGCTTTAGACCTGGCAAGTCCACCAGGTCTAAAGCCGCTTTGGTACCAAAGGATGTTTCAGACAAGGAGACAGCCTTTCGTGTGATCTCTTCAACATCCTGCTGGAAAAGGTTATACGAGAGGCAAACGTCAAAACAAGTGGCACAATCTACACCAATAGCCACATGTTACTTGCTTATGCTGATGATATAGACATCATGGGCCGAACAGTAAAAGAAGTAACTGATACCTTTATAAAGGTCGAGGGAGAATCTGCTAAAGTGGGTCTGGTGGTAAACGGTGAGAAGACCAAGTTGATGGTGTCGACGCGTCCATTGAGCTCGGACCGACTGTGGAAGTTGGTTCCTATAATATTGAGGTAGTAAAAGACTTCGTCTACCTCGGCACATCCGTAAACACAACAAACGACATCAGTTGTGAAATAAAAAGAAGAATTGTATTGGCCAACAGATGCTACTTTGGTTTAAGTAAGCAGTTTAAAAACAAAGCCGCATCTCGTCAAACAAAAATAACGCTCTACAAAACACTGATACTACCCGTGCTGATGTATGGCTCCGAAGCCTGGGTAGTTGCGCAAGCAGACATGGCAGTGCTTGGTGTGTTTGAGAGAAAAATTCTTCGAAAGATCTACGGGCCAATCTGCGTTGACGGTGAATATCGACGTCGTATGAACCACGGGCTGTATCTGCTATACAATGACATCAGTAAAGATAAACGTATCGAGATGCAGCGATTGCGTAGGCTAGACCATATCTCTAAGAATGAGCGATGACGAACCCGCTAAAAAGGCGTATAGATACGTGTCACACACCTGGTACACGCAGAACTGGCAGGCCAAGGCTTCGATGAAGCAAACAAGTGAATGACATGCGCGGTATTCCAAAAAAGCGAAAAAACAAACAGAGAGAAAGAGAGATCTTTTCTTCGTTCGGCTTATTGGATAAATGTTCTGTAATGGGCCAGCTAAGTAAAGTAAGTAAGCAAAAAAGGTCTCCTTAGAATTCAACAGAAATAGTCTACTATAGAAAATACGTAGATAGGGAGCTTAAAGCATATAAAATAGCTCAACAGAGATCTAGTTATACAGAAAAGACCTCAAAGAGAGGTTCGTATATACATACAGAATACTTCAATAGAAGTCAAATTATTTGGAGAAAATCCCAATAACGGTCTTCCTATATACATTAGGGCTATAACCAAAAAATACCACGCCAGTACCATGTGCGGAATATTGTAGAGCTGGCAAACTATTTTGTGATTTTTTTGTGGCGAACTATATTTCGATTTTTTCGATATTTCCGTTTCAAACTATCGATAAAACCGATACTATCGTAGATTTGCACCCATATTTATTTAGAAGCCAAAACTGACAACAAACCTGTTTTGTTTACATTTCGTATGCCATTGAAATACCGTTGGAAAATTCAATTTTAAAACGTCGCACGGTGGTCGAAAGCTCTGATCTAGCGGCGTGAAATTAATAACTTGCAAACGAATTGAGATACATCACTGAAATTTTGCACAAACTCAGCTTGTACCTGTGGGTAATAATGGGCCAAATATGAACAATATCGGCTATTGTTTTGGTATAGCCCCAATATAACGGTACCTTCCGATTTTCGGTATTTTAAGGATTTAAGCCACAATTTCGTAGCAAATTAATTTGGTACTTAGGGTTTCTAGTGGTCACAAAATATTTCCACCAAAAATTATGGACATAGGTGCACGTTTTGATATAACCCCAATGTAACCGTACCTCCCAATTTAAGGTATTTTGAATATCATGACTACATTTATAAACCAACTTGGCTGTAATTTTGCATTACGTGTTCTCACTGCGTATAAAATCTTCTTACAAAACATATTCAATACGGATTTATGTTTCGATGTAGCCCCTTTTATGGTACACCCGATTTGTTGAATTTTTACTTGTTATCCCATATTTAATAACATATTTAGCTACAATATGGTATTATAGTGTCTCCGGGGGTAGAACTCCTCATTGCAAACATTTTTCAAGATAGGTCCATATTTTGATTTAGCTGCCATACAAATGCACAGCTAGATTCTTATGAATTTCATGCAAAATCCCTTATTTTAAAAGTGCAGTCATCAAAAGATTTGCAAATATTTGCAGCCCTAATGTGGTTATTCCGTAACCAGAGAGTCCAATTTCATTCCCTAAAAAATAATCGAACCTTAGTTCGGCTATGTTTACAAGATGCACTCTATGGAACAAGCGCGTACAGCACATAAAAACACTAAAAAAATGAAATTTTTTAAAAATTTATTGCCAAATAACTAAGTACCTCCAGACCTAAAACTAATTTTTATAATTTAAACCATACCCTCTGCTATTAATTAAAAATAAATCTTGTCCAGTTTCATTACGAATTTATTAAAAATTTAAACAAATATGAAGTTAATTTTTTTGCAACAATTTTTTAAAATCAGATGCAAAAAAACTCTTGTATTTGATTGCGAATAACTGAGTGAATATTTACAACAACAAAAATAAAAAAACAAAATCTTTGGCTGCAAAGTGTCTGTAATCGATACAATGGAAAATATTTCGCAATTTTATAGTTCGATTTTTTGACTTTCGCGCCGCTAGATCAGTGGTTTCGACCAGTGTGCGTCGGTACGTTAGGTTTTCGTGCTCTCGTGGTGGACTTTGAGGAGATTTGTTCCAGCCCTTAACCCTAAAATAGGTTTTTAATTTTGTATATTTCTGGAGTTTATGTAATACCCCGGTTACACTTAACCGGATTAACCCAGTGGGTTTGGATTTCAGATGTCAATTCCATAGCGCAAACGTCAAATAAATCCTTTCGAAACCGTACTATAACCTTCTTTATGAGGGTTAATTTTAATACGCAATAGAGTTGACAATTGAAACCCAGTGGGTTTATTAAATACGGTTATATGTAAACGTACTATTAAACGTATTTAAATTATTTAAATGCATTTTGCACTTTCACTTAAACAGGTGTTTTGGGTGTTTGCGCAATTTATTTGACAGGAATTGACGACTTAAATGATGCATGTTTTATAAAACATATTAAGTGTAAAATGCGTTTCATTTTCCTATTAACAACACGCATTTCTACTTGGTAGTACTGTCATTAGTAATGTAAGGCTCTGAAACACCAGTGAATGATCAAAGTGAAGTAGAAGAAGCATAGTTTATTATTTTTGTCGATATATAGATCACACGTATTTTGCCATAACCTACATCATATGGATCATATGTTAGATCATTTGTTTTTGGTGCTTTTCTATAATTTTGATAATATCGATATAAAAAACTATTAATCGATATTGGCGTAAAAATTGAAGTATCGATATCCCCATCGATGGTTTGCCAGCTCTAGAATATTGTTCTGATCACGAAAACACGTTTTTTAGTTCGATTCGGCGAAAAAAAGTTTCCGCACCGATTGCGATTACTAAAGCCCCTTTGATATTTTTTCTTTTTTCGCGAATTCGTTGCAAATAACCACATATTCTCTTGTCCGATAGTTAAAATAAATATAAACATAAAATTCGCGAGATTATAAAGAAACACAAAAAAATTGCAATATTGTCAAAGGTGCATCAAATGCTCTGAAATATCGCGATTTGATAACAAATTGGTCCAGAATGGTTTGATATTGTTTTTATATTAGATTAAAACTATTAATAAGTTATAACGAAAAGCGTACATGTCATTATAACAAATAAAATTAAATAATGCATTACTCAAATTCAATGCATTTGGTGCGGAAACTTTTTTCGCTATAGAGAAAAAATTACACTGTATTTCATAGTAGTTTTTCATGCTCTACTCGGCTATGCGGTGGTATTTTTGATATTTGCAAAAATTGCAAAAAAGTTATAAGCCTAATATACATACGACCTTGTTTAGACGCGATATTCTCACATAGAAAAGACGAGAATATAAGTCTTCTATGCAATAAACTCATTATAGGGCTGATTTCAAGACTTTCCTAGGCGGAGAAGGCCCCTCAATAGTGAACTTATTTATATAGAGGAGGCTTCCATAATCTTCTTTCATAAGAGTATTGTTTCATAAATCCACCTATAATATAGGTAAATCTTAAGACCCTTTCCTTATACTTTTGTAAAAGACCGACCATGTATTCCCATTTATTCATGTAAGTATGAACATGTATGAGTATGTGCGTCTTTTTCTTCTTTCAATTACTATTCATACTTGTACTTTACTTTGACAGCATTTTCATTCATACAAAAGAAGAAATCAGACGCACAATACATGTAAGTATGTATGTCGTATATATATCGCATATAAAAAGATGAGATTATACACCATTTCGTTTTCAAGTATATTTACCATTAAACAACCAACAACACACACACATAAAAATATTCCTGTCAAACTTCTGCTGCTGTTGTCCTTCAACTATGATGATATTCTTGATGGGAAGTTTCCAGCTTTTGTTATTGTGTTTATCCTTCTTGCCGTTTGTTGGATTCATCATTGCTTTATTGCTGTGTAATTGTCCTTGCTTGCTTGGTGGTGGCTGATGGATGGATGGGTCCTTGAGTGCAAATTTTACTGCAGTTTTATGTTTAAGCACGCATATGTGTAGAATGCCCTTGTCTCTGTGTGTGTGTTGTGTGCGTTTGTTGATGGGTATGCACAACGGGATAAGGGACAAATTATGTACACTAGACTCTCATATCCTGTGAAGCATCAAGTCTGAAGCAGAAGATGCAGACAGACAAAATTATTTCATTCATTAAAATTTGTTGTTGTTTTTTCTATTATTTGTCGTATTTTGCCCCATGTTGGGAGGTTGGTTGGTTGGCGACGTCATTTATGAATGAAAAATCTTGTCTGGATTCTGTTGATTTGTGGTGGATGGAAATATTTAAAAAAAGGAGTTGAGAATACAACATTATCGCAGCGAAAAATTGTTTGCCACATGAACCGAATAACCCATTACAAAATAATGTAAACAAGCAACTGCTGGTTTTCGACAAAGTCAATACTAAATAATTGGAAGTCAATTTAAATCAGTCCTTTCGTCTATCTGGTTTGGTGGAACACACAATAACTCACAAACGGGGTAGCCAATTGGGTCCAAATTTTGTACATCCTAATATTTTCACGAAATTTTAAGTTCAATGATGGGCCATATCAGTCCACTGCACATCGCAATAAAAAATAGATCATGATTGAATAAGGGTTATATCTGTCCACCGCTTTAGATACCTCCCATATGTGGGATCGATCTATTTCCTACAACGTGGCAACACTTTAATTTAGAACAAAGCTCTCTAACAACAAATATGATTTTACTCAAACTCCTTTGAAGTTAGTTCTTACTCAACCACGGAGAAGAAAAGACGTTCTAACTCCGCGAATAAAAGACGAGCAGACGTGCTAATCGAAGACGGCAAAACGGCAGACGGCTGAATTTGCAAACGTTTAATATTCTTTGTGTTAATTCTTTTTTTATTGTTTCAATTAAATGTTTTTACTCATGAAATATTGCTGTAACTTTTCGTTTCACACATTAACTTTCATTTACGTTTAATCAAATACATTACTCATTACTATTAATATTAAATAAATATTAATAAAACATCAAAACCAACCCGGTCTCCTATTTATTTAAACGGAAAATAGAAATTCCTAAAAATCGGTGAGTTATCCGGGAAGGCCATACCCGACCCATCCTATATTTTGGGAGCTAAACCGAAGATCCTAGACATTGACCGTGAACGTTGTGGAAACCGAAGATCATAGACATTGTCCAAAACCGTGAGTGTTGTGTTGTGAAATAAAAACCCTTAAAATAGACCATAACCGTGTTGCAAAATAAATCGAACATTCTAGTAAGAAACAAAAAGAAACCTAACGGAATAGTCGCGACGTGCAAAAGAAAAATCTAGACGTGCAAAAGGGAAAAAAAGCAAGACGTGCAAAAGAAAGAAACAAGACGTGTAAAAAGAACTAAGCAAGACGTGCAGAAGACGTTACATTAGTCTTTGCAAACTAACACAAATACAAACAACGACGAAAGGAGAAAAAAAAACCGTCGTTAGAGGTTACATTGGAATTTCTGTTTTTCTTTAAGACGAAAAGAAAATAGAACAATGAGTAGTTTAGGTATGTTTGAATGTGTTCGTGAAAGTCTTCGTAGGAGTCGAAAGGCAAACATTACCGCCTTACATAAATTTGTTTTTGAGTCGGAAGGAGATAGAACAAATAGACAACGGTTGAGAGAATTTGAAGGTTTCGATTTCGACGAGAGTTCGGCTAACTATCAACAAAAAGTAAAGTATGTTGAGGAGCAGTTGACAACAGCAGACTTGATTTCGATTTGTAATGTATTAGGCATCGACTACAACAACAAAGATCTAACGCTGCACATTTTCAAGAATTTAAAGAAAGGGAGTTTACTAACAAGCAGCAGTACCAACAGCGACGTAGAAGATGATGAGAGCGATGCAGAATATGATGAGAACGACGGAGATAATGCAGATAATCAAATCAACCCTTCATGCAGCAATTTGAGTGGAAACGAAGTCGTACAACAGCAGATCGAGAGAATAACAAAAAACGAGAGAACACACCACAACGAAAGTTTCTTTTCAGCTGACTGCGACAGAGGAGTAAATCAAAAAACGGAGATCAACAAACCAAGAACAATGTATACAACAACTCCAAGATTTACACTCAACTTTCGTGACATCGAGGATTCTATTAGACAATTTGACGGAAGCAGCGGAATACCTGTTGATGTGTGGATTTGTGAATTAGAAGAAACAGCGACAATTATGCAGTGGGATGATTTTCAAACATTTGTTTTTGCAAAGAAGTCATTGATTGGTTTGGCGAAATTGTTTGTGCAAAGCGAACGTGGCTTAACGAGTTGGGAAAAATTAAAAACAGCCCTTCGTGATGAATTTGCAAATAAAACAAACAGTGCTCAAATTCATAAGTTACTCTCTGAAAGAAAGATGAGAAAAAATGAAAGTGTTTTCGAGTATTTTTTCAGTGTTAAAGAGATTGCAGAGAGAGGACTGGTAGATGAAAGCTCTCTTATACAGTATGTGATTGACGGAATAGACGATTTGAACATAAACAAAGCCCTTTTGTATGGTGCAAAAAACATTCGTGAATTTAAAGAGAAATTATCGGTATATGAGACATTCCGTGGTAAATCAAAACAAGAAAATAATTCAAAGAGTGTTAACCAGAAAACAATCAAAACAAAAAGTGACAATAATCGTATCACAACAAAAGAAGTAAAATGTTTTAACTGTGGAATTAAAGGACACAAATCGATAGACTGTAAAAATAAAAGTAAAGGTTTAAAATGTTTTAAGTGTGATCAGTTCGGTCATATCGCAAAAGACTGTGTAGTTTCAGATACAGTGAAACAATCGAATACAAGATTTTTAGAACCAAAAGACGAATTAATGAAAAAGACTGTGCAAATAGACAATAAAAATTATACAGCATTAATAGACACCGGCAGTAAATTTAACATAATGAATGAAAGTGTATTCAAACAGTTCGGTTCAAAAATTGTGTCGTGTGAGAAAAACTTTTATTTAGTTGGATTTGGAAATTCTAAAATTAAACCAATTGGACAGTTCGAAAAAATAGTAACAATCGATGGTGAGGACTATAAAGTAAATTTTTTGATCGTTCCGCGAAATAACATAAACATTGACTTGATAATTGGTGAAAGCTTTTGTTCGCAAGCTGAAATATTAATACGTCCAAATAGTGTTACTATTACAAAAATAAAACCCGAATGTGACAATTTCCCACTAATGAGAATCGAGTGTGTGGATACAGAACCTGAATTGGATATAGGCGTGAATTCAAGCAAACAAGCAAAGGCACAAGTAACCGAAATGATACGAAGCTATAAGCCGGAAAAATGTAAGTCTGTTAATATCCAAATGAATATTGTATTGGCCAACGACGACCCAATATCAGCAAGACCGAGACGACTTCCTTTGGCAGAAAAGTGTTTGGTAGACGATCAAGTAGATCAATGGTTGAAAGATGGAATTATTGAGGAATCCGAATCAGAATACAGTAGCGCCGTAGTACTTGTGAAAAAACGGGATGGAACTCCAAGACTATGTGTTGACTATCGACGTCTAAATAAAGTTATGATCAAAGATAAGTTTCCTCTTCCATTAATAGAAGAATTGTTAGACCGTCTACAAAATGCTAGAGTTTTCAGTACGATTGATCTTAAAAATGGTTTTTTCCACGTCCCTGTAGCTGAGTCAAGTAGAAAGTTTACATCATTCGTAACTCATAACGGACAGTATCAATTTAGACGAGTACCTTTTGGATTATCAAACTCGCCAGCTGTTTTCCAAAGATACATTAACGCAATTTTCCGAGAAGCGACTCGTGAGGGAATAGCTCTACCATATGTCGACGATATCATTATACCAGGTGCTAATGAGGCAGAAGCTATTGCTAATTTGAAAACCATTATTAATCTTTGTCGAGAATACGGACTGGAGCTCAACATCAAGAAGTGCAAGTTTTTGAAAAGACAAATAGAATTTCTTGGATACATAATTGAAGACGGGAAAATATATCCAAATTCTGAAAAGGTGAATGCAGTTATGAAGTTCCAAGTACCGACCAACATAAAGCAACTTCGTAGTTTTTTGGGACTCGCAGGTTATCTTCGTAAGTTCATACCAGACTTTTCTCGCATTGCTAAACTTTTATCGGACATGACAAAGGACAACGTTAAATTTGAGATGGGTGAAAGACAATTGCAGGCTTTCAACAATTTGAAGAAAATGTTATGCAACGCCCCTGTGTTGAACATTTTTAATCAAGCTTATGAGACGGAACTGCATACAGACGCTTCGATGGATGGCTATGGTGCGATTTTGATGCAAAAATCACCAGAAGATGGACAACTCCACCCAGTCTACTATATGAGCAGAAAGACATCGGACGCCGAAAGAAAATATAGCAGTTATGAATTAGAGATTCTTGCAGTTGTAGAAGCATTAAAGAAATTCCGAGTATATCTTTTGGGAATACATTTTAAAATCGTGACAGACTGCAATGCGTTTACCAAGACAATGGAAAAGAAAGATTTATGTACTAGAGTTGCAAGGTGGATACTTCTTTTACAAGAATTTGATTATGAGGTGGAACATCGCAGTGGTTCTCGAATGAGACATGTTGATTTTTTGAGCAGATATCCAGTGATGACAATAACAGAAGATGGTATCATAGTACGAATTAGGAAATCTCAAATGAATGACGACGTATTGAAACCTATAATGGAAAAACTTCAAGAAACAGATATTTTCGACGGGTACATGATGAAGAACGGTATTTTATACAAGATTGTTGACGATTCTGAATTGATTGTGGTTCCTAGACTTATGCAACGAGAACTTATTCGAAAGGCGCACGAAAAAGGACATTTTGCTGTGAAAAAAGTTAAAGAGATTTTACGTAGAGAATACTACATGCCTGAGATGGACAGCAAGATCCAGAATCACATTAACAATTGTGTCCAGTGTATTGTTGCGAATAGGAAAAGAGGAAAGCAAGAAGGAGAACTTCATCCGTTGCAGAAAAATTCAGAGCCGTTACACACTTATCACATAGATCATTTAGGCCCGTTGGAATCAACGAATAAGAATTATAAGCATATATTTGTGGTAGTAGATTCGTTCACCAAATTTTGCTGGTTATATCCGACGAAAAGTACGACGACAGCTGAAGTCATTTCTAAATTGCAAACCCAAAGTTCTGTGTTTGGCAATCCAGTAAGAATAATCTCTGATCGAGGTACCGCGTTTACATCAGAAGAATTCAAGCAGTATTGTGAATCTGAAAACATCGAACATACTTTAATAACGACGGGATTACCGAGAGCTAACGGTCAGGTAGAGAGAATGAACTCTGTAATTACATCTGTTTTGACAAAATTAAGTGCTGATGATCCGACCAAGTGGTACAAACATCTAGACAAGGTACAACAAGCCATGAATTCGACGTATTCGAGAAGTACTAAAACAGCACCATTCGAACTTCTTGTTGGAGTAAAGATGCGAACACCAGACCAGTTGTATGTCAAAGAACTTATAGAAGAAGAGATGATTCAACAATTCGACGAACAGCGAGATGAAATGAGAAAGAAGGCCAAAGAAGAAATTCTTAAAATACAAAACGAGAACAGACATGGTTATAATCTGAGGCGCAAAAAGGCGAAACAGTATCAAATTGGTGACTTAGTCGCAATAAAAAGAACCCAATTTGGACCAGGCTTGAAGTTAAAGCAGAAGTATTTAGGCCCGTATGAAGTAACCAAAGTCAAATCAAATAACACCTACGATGTTAAGAAGGCGAGTTTCAACGAAGGTCCCAGAGCAACAACAACATGTGCCGAGTATATGAAGCCATGGGGAATGATGGAAGACGACGAAGAATTCGAGACGAATTCAGCGCAGGATGGCCGAAATGTGGGATCGATCTATTTCCTACAACGTGGCAACACTTTAATTTAGAACAAAGCTCTCTAACAACAAATATGATTTTACTCAAACTCCTTTGAAGTTAGTTCTTACTCAACCACGGAGAAGAAAAGACGTTCTAACTCCGCGAATAAAAGACGAGCAGACGTGCTAATCGAAGACGGCAAAACGGCAGACGGCTGAATTTGCAAACATTTAATATTCTTTGTGTTAATTCTTTTTTTATTGTTTCAATTAAATGTTTTTACTCATGAAATATTGCTGTAACTTTTCGTTTCACACATTAACTTTCATTTACGTTTAATCAAATACATTACTCATTACTATTAATATTAAATAAATATTAATAAAACATCAAAACCAACCCGGTCTCCTATTTATTTAAACGGAAAATAGAAATTCCTAAAAATCGGTGAGTTATCCGGGAAGGCCATACCCGACCCATCCTATACATATAAAATTCCATATTGCGGTGGTACATTTTCTTTTCGGGAGACAAGTACATACTTCTTCAGGAGTATTAAATCAGTGATGAGCATCATAACCTACGAAATGAGTATCCGGTTGAGCGAAACTTTGCACATTGTAAAATTCCGTTTAATGAACGTTAACCTACCAGACAACATCTTCGGATGCCACCCTCACGAAAATTCAATATTTCGCTTAAGGGGTTATCCCTTGTTGTGCAGACAAAAAATCCTCATTTTTCAAGAATTGTTATAACCTCAACATTAATGCTAACCCCAGGGTATATCCACGTTCATGCGGGCAAAATGTGCCTTATCGAAATAATGGTTTTAGACTCCAAGTATCTTTGGACAAAATTCGTTTCAGACAATTTGGAGTCGATTTAGCAATGTCCGTCCGTCTGTCTGTTCGATTGGGTTCAAAATTTGGCTTTGGTCCAAACTTAGTTTAAGTTTGACGATGGGCCATATCGACCCACTTTCGCGCACCGTAACTCTCAAAAGACCAAAAGATTTTATCCATACTTTGCACATCGTAATATTTCTACCAGACATAAAGTTCGACTATATCAGTTCACTGCTTCATGTACCTCCTACACAAAATTTCGGAAAAGTGCAGTTTAAGACCTTCTCTCGAATCATTTTGATTTTTGTGGTAACAACTTGTATTCGCTGCCCTTATTATGACGGTGCAAGTTTTTTTCTGGGGCAAGTCCATGCTTCCCGAGAAAATGACCTGCAAGTCTAAAAACCCGCTATGGCACCATGTGTTGTGGATGGAGAGCGCGGTAACTTTTGAACGGATAAACCGATTCGATCCACTATCAATCGTAATATTTTGTCCAAACTTAGTTTAAGTTCGAAGATGAGCCATATCGACCCACTCCCTCAGGTACCTCCCCCACAAAAGTTTATACTTTTTCACAAAAATTATGCGCACAGTAACTCTCGAAGGACTAACTGATTTTTGTCCATACTTTGCACATCGTAATATTTCTAACAGACATAGATAAAGTTCGAATATGAACTAAATCAGTTCATTCCTTCAGGTACCTCTCACACAAAATTTGGGAAAGTGCAGTTTAAGAGTTCTTCTCGAATCATTTTGATTTTTATTGTAACAACTTGTATTCGCTGAATTGTTCGGCTGCAGATGATTGGGAAGACGATGAATTCGGTGTTCGGCTGCAGATGCTCGGGAAGAATATGTATTCGGTTTTCGGCTGTAAATCATCGGGATGACGATGAATTCGGTGTTCGGCTGCAGATGCTCGGGATGACGATGTATTCGGTGTTCGGCTGCAGGTGATCGGGAAGATGATGAATTGTATTCGGTGTTCGGTTGCAGATGATCGGGAAGACGATGTATTCGGTGTTCGGCTGCAGATGATAGAGAAGACGATGGATTCGGCGTTCGCCTGTTGATGTTCGGGAACACGATGCGTTCGGCTGTTGATGTTCGGGAACACGATGGGTTCGGCGTTCGGCTTTGATGCTCGGAAACACGACGGGTTCGGGTATTAGTCTAGTGTTATGATCTATTTTCTACCATGCGCTACTGGTTTCTAACTACTGGACAGCTGACACGAATGCCCTGTGGAACTGCTTACCCGAAGGCCCAGTGGAACAGCTGCCCGAAGGCCCTGTGGAACAGCTGGCACTTATGCCCTGTGGAACTGCTGACCCGAAGGCCCTGAGGAACTGCTGACCCCGAAGGTCCAGTGGAACAGCTGACCCGAAGGCCCTGTGGAATAGCTGACTCGCAACACTTTAGCACCGAAGTGTAAGTTGGCGGATTTAGAACAGTCTTTGTAGATAACCCCCTGCAGTAGTAAGCTCGCCCTTCTCAAGCAATTCTGGAATACTTTAGTGGGCTGGAGTACAGAGTGAATGAGAATTATTCACAGTGCGCGTCAAAATGGTTACGGCGAAATTACACTGGATTGAAGTCTCCGTTGCGTTACATGTTAATACCCAACAGGTAGACAGATGTAATGTAGTGGCTGCTGCCTATTGAATGACTGTTCCGTATGTCTGCAGTGTTTTGGGTGGTAGCCGGTATTGTGTTGTTGTACTATGTATGTACGTGATAGTATTGTCACGTTACAATTCGGTCCAAAAATTGGCCTTCGTTATATTTGAAGATGGGCATTATCGCGTATGCGTTATCTGTTGAACGGAGCAACCGTCCAAACTTTGGATATCTTGGATAATATTTTGTCCAAATGTAGTTTTACTTCATTCCTTGTGGTCATGTTTAAGCGATATTATGTTTTTCGTGGACAAGTCCATGCTTCCTGACATCGTGGCCCAAAACCTATAAGTTATACGGTGACCAACTGAAATGACTGGTGGACACAATATCCATCTCGAAAGGCATGACACCCAAAATAAGATGCACTTCCAAATTGGACTATGTCGGTCCATTCCTTCCAGTACATCCCCCGCAACCCTTTTGATCTTCAAACCAAATAAGGGTATATCTCTGTCGGTAAAGCCGACTGATACTTTTTTACTTGTTTCACCTACGAAAATTATATTTTGGTAAGAACTAGGGATATGTTCGTAGGACATTTAGTTCCACAAATCCTATATTGCCTTTTTAAAGTTGTGATTTTAGCCGGCCGATACCTCTTTAGTTGTTTTTTTTTTTTTAAGTTATAAAACCTTTTTTCAGAAACACACACTCAGGCCCTTCTACTCAAAAAACAAAAAAATCATACTTCTTGTGGAGCACGTCAAAATTGGCATTATGCTTTAAATAATAAAAAAGACTGAACTAATAATAATTGTAGAACTATTCTCTGCAGCTTTAAATTAATACCACCGAGTGCTTTCTAAGAATGTCAATAAAGAGCATGTCGTCTAGTTTGTTTTTTAAGTGGCCCCCATTTTAAAGTATAGCGAACATTTTTATATGTCAAAGCAAGTACGACCACCACCACGAGCAGTGGCATTACCACCAAAGGCGTATTAAAACCATGACACAGACAGGCAGCACCCTCACAGCGGCAGCAGCAGTAGCAACAACAGCAGCAATAATTATAATGACATAATTAATAAAGACCTCAATGACCTCTATTCAAAGATAATGTTGAATGTTTGGTTTATGTTGGGCAGATACCACACTCAGGCCCCCCTATAATGCCAGCCAATGACTTTGGATGACATTTCACATTGTGGCGTGTTGTTATTGTTGTTGTTAAGCGAATGAATGCAGCAAAGAAGAATCGTTTTGAATGAAAAATAATGCAAAATATAAAGAATAAACATTTCATCATCATAAGAACGCAGTGACATTGTTAACAGCACGGCAACTAAGAATATGACTTGGGGACAATTGAATGTGTGTACAAAGGAGAGAAAAGGAGGAGGAGGAGGTATTGAGGAAGGGAGGTAGTGAGTTGGGAGAGATCAAGTGCTTTTACAGCAATTGTCATAATATCCACTACAAAGACTTAAAGATTGCGGTTGATTTGAAGAAAATGAATGTGCCCCCATAGATTAATGTGATGAGAAGAGGAGAGAGACGGTGAAAAAACCTAGGTAAATAGTTTGTTTGTAAAGAAAAGTTAAATGAAGGGAGTCGTACTATAATTTCGCATCAGGATCTTCAAAGCATTAAAAATAGGCTTGTCTAAACAATGAGTGCAGGCCAAATCTATAGAAGCACCCTCTCTTTCAGAAAGGGTCTATAGAAGCAGTCTTTCTTTCAGAAAGTGTCCATAGAAGCAGCCTTTCTTTCAGAATAGGTCTATAGAAGCACCCTTTCTTTCAGAGAGGGTCTATAGAAGCAGCCTTTCTTCCAGAAAGGGTCTATAGAAGCAGCCTTTCTTTCAGAATGGGTCTATAGAAGCAGCCTTTTTTTCAGAAAGGGTCCACAGAAGCACCCTTTCTTTCAGAAAGGGTCTATAAAAACACAATGTCTTTCAGAAAGAGTCTATAGAAGCACCCACTCTTTCAGAAAGCCTTTCTTTCAGAAGGGTCTATAGAAGCAGCCTTTCTTTCAGAAGGGTCTATAGAAGCAGCCTTTCATTCAGAAGAGCCTTTCTTTCAGAAAGAAGCAGTCTTTCCATAGAAGCACCCTTTCTTTAAGAAAGAATCTACAGAAGCACCCTTTCTTTAAGAAAGAATCTACAGAAGCACCCTTTCTTTAAGAAAGAATCTACAGAAGCACCCTTTCTTTAAGAAAGAATCTACAGAAGCACCCTTTCTTTAAGAAAGAATCTACAGAAGCACCCTTTCTTTAAGAAAGAATCTACAGAAGCACCCTTTCTTTAAGAAAGAATCTACAGAAGCACCCTTTCTTTAAGAAAGAATCTACAGAAGCACCCCTTCTTTAAGAAAGAGTCTACAGAAGCACCCTTTCTTTAAGAAAGAGTAAACAGAAGCACCCTTTCTTTAAGAAAGAGTCTACAGAAGCACCCTTTCTTTAAGAAAGAGTCTACAGAAGCACCCTTTCTTTAAGAAAGAGTCTACAGAAGCACCCTTTCTTTAAGAAAGAGTCTACAGAAGCACCCTTTCTTTAAGAAAGAGTCTACAGAAGCACCCTTTCTTTAAGAAAGAGTCTACAGAAGCACCCTTTCTTTAAGAAAGAGTCTACAGAAGCACCCTTTCTTTAAGAAAGAGTCTACAGAAGCACCCTTTCTTTAAGAAAGAGTCTACAGAAGCACCCTTTCTTTAAGAAAGAGTCTACAGAAGCACCCTTTCTTTAAGAAAGAGTCTACAGAAGGACCCTTTCTTTAAGAAAGAGTCTACAGAAGCACCCTTTCTTTAAGAAAGAGTCTACAGAAGCACCCTTTCTTTAAGAAAGAGTCTACAGAAGCACCCTTTCTTTAAGAAAGAGTCTACAGAAGCACCCTTTCTTTAAGAAAGAGTCTACAGAAGCACCCTTTCTTTAAGAAAGAGTCTACAGAAGCACCCTTTCTTTAAGAAAGAGTCTACAGAAGCACCCTTTCTTTAAGAAAGAGTCTACAGAAGCACCCTTTCTTTAAGAAAGAGTCTACAGAAGCACCCTTTCTTTAAGAAAGAGTCTACAGAAGCACCCTTTCTTTAAGAAAGAGTCTACAGAAGCACCCTTTCTTTAAGAAAGAGTCTACAGAAGCACCCTTTCTTTAAGAAAGAGTCTACAGAAGCACCCTTTCTTTAAGAAAGAGTCTACAGAAGCACCCTTTCTTTAAGAAAGAGTCTACAGAAGCACCCTTTCTTTAAGAAAGAGTCTACAGAAGCACCCTTTCTTTAAGAAAGAGTCTACAGAAGCACCCTTTCTTTAAGAAAGAGTCTACAGAAGCACCCTTTCTTTAAGAAAGAGTCTACAGAAGCACCCTTTCTTTAAGAAAGAGTCTACAGAAGCACCCTTTCTTTAAGAAAGAGTCTACAGAAGCACCATTTCTTTAAGAAAGAATCTACAGAAGCACCCTTTCTTTAAGAAAGAGTCTACAGAAGCACCCTTTCTTTAAGAAATACAGAAGCACCCTTTCTTTAAGAAATACAGAAGCACCCTTTCTTTAAGAAATACAGAAGCACCCTTTCTTTAAGAAATACAGAAGCACCCTTTCTTTAAGAAATACAGAAGCACCCTTTCTTTAAGAAATACAGAAGCACCCTTTCTTTAAGAAATACAGAAGCACCCTTTCTTTAAGAAATACAGAAGCACCCTTTCTTTAAGAAATACAGAAGCACCCTTTCTTTAAGAAATACAGAAGCACCCTTTCTTTAAGAAATACAGAAGCACCCTTTCTTTAAGAAATACAGAAGCACCCTTTCTTTAAGAAATACAGAAGCACCCTTTCTTTAAGAAAGAGTCTACAGAAGCACCCTTTCTTTAAGAAAGAGTCTACAGAAGCACCCTTTCTTTAAGAAAGAGTCTACAGAAGCACCCTTTCTTTAAGAAATACAGAAGCACCCTTTCTTTAAGAAATATAGAAGCACCCTTTCTTTAAGAAATACAGAAGCACCCTTTCTTTAAGAAATACAGAAGCACCCTTTCTTTAAGAAATACAGAAGCACCCTTTCTTTAAGAAATACAGAAGCACCCTTTCTTTAAGAAAGAGTCTACAGAAGCACCCTTTCTTTAAGAAAGAGTCTACAGAAGCACCCTTTCTTTAAGAAAGAGTCTACAGAAGCACCCTTTCTTTAAGAAAGAGTCTACAGAAGCACCCTTTCTTTAAGAAAGAGTCTACAGAAGCACCCTTTCTTTAAGAAAGAGTCTACAGAAGCACCCTTTCTTTAAGAAAGAGTCTACAGAAGCACCCTTTCTTTAAGAAAGAGTCTACAGAAGCACCCTTTCTTTAAGAAATACAGAAGCACCCTTTCTTTAAGAAAGAGTCTACAGAAGCATCCTTTCTTTAAGAAAGAGTCTACAGACGCACCCTTTCTTTAAGAAAGAGTCTACAGACGCATCCTTTCTTTAAGAAAGAGTCTACAGACGCACCCTTTCTTTAAGAAAGAGTCTACAGAAGCACCCTTTCTTTAAGAAAGAGTCTACAGAAGCACCCTTTCTTTAAGAAAGAGTCTACAGAAGCACCCTTTCTTTAAGAAAGAGTCTACAGAAGCACCCTTTCTTTAAGAAAGAGTCTACGGAAGCAACCTTTCTTTAAGAAAGAGTCTACAAAAGCACCCTTTCTTTAAGAAAGAGTCTACAAAAGCACCCTTTCTTTAAGAAAGAGTCTACAGAAGCAACCTTACTTTGAGTAGGGGTCCACAGAAGCAACCTTGCTTTGAGTAGGGGTCCACAGAAGCACCCTTTCTTTTAGAAAGGTTCTATAGAAGCACCCTTTCTTTCAGAATAGGTCTATAGAAGCACCCTTTTTTTTAGAAAGGGTCTACAGAAGCACCCTTTCTTTTAGAAAGGGTCTACAGAAGCACCCTTTCTTTTAGAAAGGGTCTACAGAAGCACCCTTTCTTTTAGAAAGGGTCTACAGAAGCACCCTTTCTTTTAGAAAGGGTCTACAGACGCACCCTTTCTTTCAGGAAGAGTCTACAGAAGCACCCTTTCTTTCAGAAAGCGCCTATAGAAGCACCCTTACTTTGAGTAGGGGTCCGCAGAAGCAGTCTTTCTTTTAGAAACGGTCTATAGAAGCAGTCTTTCCATAGAAGCACCCTTTCTTTAAGAAAGAGTCTACAGAAGCACCCTTTCTTTCAGGAAGAGTCTACAGAAGCACCCTTACTTTGAGTAGGGGTCCACAGAAGCAGTCTTTCTTTTAGAAATGGTCTATAGAAGCAACCTTTCTTTCGGAAAGTGTCTATAGAAGCAACCTTTCTTTCGGAAAGGGTCTATGGAAGCACCCTTTCTTTCAGGAAGAGTCTATAGAAGCACCCTTTCTTTCAGAATAGGTCTATAGAAGCACCCTTTCTTTTAGAAAGGGTCTAGAGAAGCACCCTTACTATGAGTAGAGGTCAATAGAAGCACCCTTACTTTGAGTAGGGGTCTACAGGAGCACCCTTACTTTGAGTAGGTGTCTACAGAAGCACCCTTACTTTCAGTAGGGTCTACAGAAGCGCCCTTACTTTGAGTAGGGGTCTACAGAAGCACCCTTACTTTCAGTAGGATCTACAGAAGCGGCCTTACTTTGAGTAGGGGTCGACAGAAGCACTCTTACTTTGACTAGGGTCTACAGAAGCACCCTTACTTTGAGTTGGGGTCTACAGAAGCACCCTTACTTTGAGTAGGGGTCTACAGAAGCACCCTTTCTTTCAGGAAGAGTCTACAGAAGCACCCTTACTTTGAGTAGGGGTCAATAGAAGCACCCTTACTTTGAGTAGGGTCTACAGAAGCACCCTTACTTTTAGTAGGGGTCTACAGAAGCACCCTTTCTAGGCCTACTGTATGCCTATTCTGTAACTTTTATCGATTGAAAAGTTGTAAAAATTTCCGATTGAAAAGTTGTAAAAATTTCTTTTGTTTTTGTAACAACTACAAAACAAACAAATTAAATTGTTGTAAAATAAACAATGAGGAAAGTTGTTAAAAAATTACAGAATAGGTCCCCTGGAGATAGATCCAAAGCCAATTTGTTGTAAATTCCGATAATTCGGACAAAAATCAGCTGAGATATGAGCATTAGAAAGGAAGGAAGGATTTGTATGTAATATCGATGTTTAAACGCGGTCTTCTCCGAATGGCATGTTTGAATGCGGTGCCCACTGTAGCTCGAAAACGGATGATCCGATCTTCATATGTTTTTGTGGGATTATTATACACAAAAAAGCTTGTACTTAAGCGAAAGACTTTTTTAAATTTTGACGGATATCTGGCGAAAATCTATCGATTTTTTTAGTCAAACCCCGAAATTTTTGATTTTCACAGTTCACATTTTTTAAATAATATGTTTTGATTCCGTTTCGCTTAATGACAAGATTATTAGGTTTTTAATGATGCCATACAAACATATGCTGATCGTTTTATTCATTTTCGAGTTACAGTGGGCGCCGCAAACAGTGTTTCCTAGGCGGCCATTTGCCAGAACAATGTGCAATATTGTTTTAACAAAAAATTTCCGGAAGTAGCTCAAGGTGTGACATTTCAGATAAGAAAATCTTCTAAAAATGTTTGTTAGATTTCTTGCAAAAAATTGGATTTTTCGTGCTCCCAGACAATTTCGATTTGGTTATTTTTTTAAATATTTTTTGTTGTTGAAATATCTTTTAAATTATAAAAATTCATACATATTTATTTTCTTTTTGTATAATGGGTGGAAACAGAAAGTGTTTGTACTCTGCCTGATGACACCATTTCTAACGAGGTAGCCAGCCTGTAGCCTCTTTTCCTGGCTTCATTACAATTCTTATCTATTCTTTCTCTTCTCCCTCTCTTTAAATGGAACACAACACCATGCTGCATATGTCAATTGTCATTAGAAGGCGATTATGATGATTATACGCAATTGTCGTTCTGACACAGTGTTCTGTTTTATTTCTTTGTTTGCTTTCAATTATTCCAGAATCTATTCTTGAATTTATTCTAAACATTTTTAATGATATTCATATCGATTTTTTTTACTTTTGCTTCCATGGATAACAATGACAATAATGAAGGAGATGGCGATGATTTATCTGTGGAATAGTTGTTGTTGTTGTTGGTGATAGTTCTTTTTATGCGTATAGATTTCGCTTTTTTTTATCTCTAACTTAGTCTCATTTGTAAAACATATCACGTGTGTGCGTGGGTTCTCGATATTATGGATTTCAGCTGGTGTTGGCGTTTTAAGCTTAAGTCTCTTTAGTTGTCGGTGTGTGTGAATGTGCCGTTCCCCGGATACATAAATTGTATCGACAAGTTTGCTTTTGTTTTTTCTTGTTCCGTTTTGTCATCACGATTCTTTAAGTTGTTCCTTAAAGTCTTTCCTTACTACAACTGTATCTGTTTTGTATCGTTTGCGTTTATTTAGATACGCAAGCACGCACATAAAACGCAATTGTTTTGTATGCCAATTGTAATAGGTTATATAGTCAGTACGTAAAAATGACAGACAATTGGAGCTATCAGCAGTTTTTGTTGTTGTTGTTAATAAAAATATTATGAGTTGTGGTGGTTAGTGCTGTCTTACAGGGTTAACGCATCGTTTGTACGAGGTTAGCTTTAAAATTGTGGAAAAGGGCAAGGGCTGTAGTCGGGACCGAGCGGATTTTTGAGTCAGGACAATTACACACAATGTATCTTTGGAAGGTCTGGATTTTTGATATAACCTTCTCAAGGAGAATGAATGGTTCCAAAATTTTTATTGTGAAAACAGATATAAGCCCTTTATTGTAGATTTATATATAACATGGCTATCTTGAATTATCCATTCACGCACAGCTTAATTTTTTTCTGGCTACCTGGCCTGTTTTGGAGGACCCTCACCACCTTCGTTTTTTAGCGAGTGTCGGCCGGGCCCAACTTGTTATACCCTCCACCACAAGTTTTATGAAAGTAAAATTGAACAATTTTCTTTCGTTTATGAGGAAGACTAAATACCAAATTTCAGCAATTTCGGTAAAACAATGTAGCTAACCTTCAAAATACTGAAATTCAGAGGTACCGTTCAATGGGAGCTATATCAAAACGTCGATCGATACCTACAAATTTGTGGTGGAATGTTTTTAGCCTCAAAGAAGACTAAATACCATATTTCCGATATTTCAGTAAAACCTTCAAAATGCCGAAAATTAAGAGGTACGCTGATAATTCTTTTCTGGAATATTTTATAACCCATGGAAGACTACATAACAAATTTCAGTCTTTCGGTAGGATATTGACGTTAGAACCTTCAGAATTACGAAAATCGGGAGGTACCGTTCAGTATCGAAACGTGGACCTATACCGACGAATTTCAGTTAGAAAGGCTTTTACTAAGGCGTGGACCTATAGCGACAAATTTCTCGGAGAAAGTTGTTAACCAGCAACGAAGACTATGTACCAAATTTCAGCCATTTCGGCTAAAACCTTAAAAATACCGAAAATCGGAAGGTACCATTCTATGGGGGTTATATGAAGGCGAGGACCTATACCGACAAATATCATACGGAACGTTTAGTACCCCAAATGAAGATAAAATAACAAATTTCAGCCATTTCGGTGAAATATTGAGGACTCGTCCTTCAAAATACCGGGGGCCTATATCAAAACATCGATCTATACCAACTCATTTCTGCGAAAATTTTTAAACTCAAAGAATATTTTTGCCAAACTTCCTATATTTCGGTAAGACAATGTGGCTAAAACCTTCAAAATACCGAAAATCAAGAGGTACGCTTCTGTGGGGGATATAAGAAAACGTGGACCTATACTGATAATTCTCTTCTGGAATATGTTATAGTCCCATGAAGACTAAATAACAAATTTTAGTCTTCGGTGGGATATAGGCGTCACAACATTCAGTATTACGAAAATCTGGAGGTACAGTTCTATAGGGGCTATATCGAAACGTGGGCCTATACAGACGAATTTCAGCCATTTCGGTGGGTTGTTGTGGCCACAACAATCAAAATACCGAAAATCGGGAGGTACCGTTCTATGGGGGCAAAATGGAGGCGTGAACGGGTACCGACAAATTTGCGGGGGAAAGTTTAATAGCACCATCGAAGACTAAATACCAAATTTCAGCTATTTCGGAGGAATATTGAGGCCACAACCTTCAAAATACCGAAAATCGGGAGGTACCGTTCGAGGTGCGCTATATGAAGGCGTCGACTTATAGCGACAAATTTCAGGCGGAAAGGTTTATACATCGAACGTAGTAGGCTAAATACCAAATTTCAGCTATTTCGGTGGGTTATTGTGGCCACAACCTTCAAAATACCGAAAATCAGGAGGTATCGTTCTATGGGCGATATATTAATACGTGGACCTGTACCGACAAATTTCTGGGGGAAAGTTTTATACCTCCAACGAAGACTAAATACCAAATTTCAGCTATATCGGAGGAATATTGAGACCACAACCTTCAAATCGGAAATCGGGAGGTACCGTTCTATGGGGGCTATATAAGGGCGTGAACCTACACCGACCATTTTCTGGGGGAAAGTTTTATACCCCCAATGAAGACTATGTACCAAATTTCAGCCATTTCGTGTGATAATGAGGTTAAAATTTTAAAAATACCGAAAATCGGGTGGTACCGTTTTATGGGGGCTATATCAAAACGTGGACCGATATAGTCCATTTGCCATGCCAAATATAATAGAAACTTCTATACAAAATTACGAAGCTCTATATTAAAAATTGCAAGCTGTATCTTGATTTCTACAGACGGACGGACATGGTTGTATCGACTTAGAATTTGACCCTGATCAAGAATATATATACTTTATAGGGTGTCCGATGAATATTTCGATGTTACAAACGGAATCACAAATTTAGTTATTATTAAATTAGCAAATCTCGTGATGAGCGTTGACGGTGCCAAGAACAATTTTTTTTATCTCCTTGCAGCGGTTGGAAAATGCGCAGGAGATAAGTGACGCCAATGCTGCTAACGTACGATTAATGTAGTCCATGACAATTCAGCTTTTCCCGAATGAACTGAAATGCTAATAATCTCTAGGAAAGAATCAGAATGAGGAGGGGATAATACTTTAGAGAATATGTGACGCCCTGCGTGGTCTCTATCTCAATTCCGTCCGATGATGTTGTAGTTCCAAGATGGCTAGATAGAATTGCTGGTCAGCTTAGTTTTTTGAAGTGCAGCAATAAGAACGTTATTGTCTTGCATGATCTCAAATAATTTATTATAAGGCCATTGCAGTTGAAATGTATGTTCTCAAATGTGGTACCTAAGGCAACATAATACGATGACAGCTGGTATATTTGGGGGAAGGCAGATGGAATTATTGGGGGTTATTCTGAACGTAAGTTCTCCGTAAGTTTTCTCACTTTCTCCTTTATGTTGAAACTGCGGAAACACGCTCGGGGATTTTTCCTTCAGAATAACCCCCGTTATTAGCATGTTCCTCATGCCGTTGTGTGGAATGGAGATTATGGGCACTCGGAACTGGAGTAATATAAGGAATATCAGTCGTGATACTAGCATAGATATTAGTAGGACTTCTCCTGGATGGAAAGCGAGGCGGAATGCTAACCGTAAAACTGGAAGTGTAGCTAGTAGAAGTAGTAGTAGGAGTTAGAGTTGTGCCAAAGGAACTATATGGAACTATATAGTTCAATACGCAATGGCCCACATTTTTTCTTTGAACAAACTGCGTATACTTACTATCACACGTTATATTTCATGATGTTACTCATACGTTTTGGAACTAGTACAAGGAACTGGGAACTAGATTACCCAACTCTAGTAGGAGTAGACAGTACTCGGAATGGCAAACTCGGCTCTGCAGTACTTAGATCGACAGTCTTCGCTCGGCAATACACGAATCGGCAATACTCGGAATGGCAATCGGTGGAATGATCGGTGCTCCTGCTGTGTGTCGTTCGGGTGAGTGGTGGTACTCGGCTGTGTGTGACGACCGGCTTTGCGATTCTGGAAAGAAAAGAGTTGGGTATTGTTAGGTAACAGGTCGAACGAGCCCAGCAAAATTTCGGATCCGTTAGTCATTATGTAACCCATTACAAAGTAATGTAAACAGAAATAACTACTTCTATTACTCCTTACTAAATTATGAGTATGTTGACACAGAGCGTGTGTGTCCGACTACAAATCCGAATGTTATGTGTTCAACGCTCACCGCCGGCAGGTTACTTTTTGTTAACAAAAAAAAAAAAAATAAATAATTAAAAAAAAAAAAAAAAAAATAAAGAACAGTTGGTGGTGTACATATCGACGCCTCCAAACAATAGTATGCCAAGTCGACTTAGCATGTTTTCAAGTTCTTTTCATTTTTATATTTAACGTCCTTTAACTTAAATTCTGTCAAATTTTGGCAATGATCGGACAATCCGAACAGAAGTTATAAACAAATATTTACTTAGCATAGTACTGAAGGTCAAAGAAATTTCCAAACTTTTAGAGCTTGTCCTGCAAAACTCGCTTTTCAGAATTAGCAAACTATTATTTGGAGGTGTCGAACGTCCTTTAACTTAAATTCTGTCTAATTTTGGTAATGATCGGTCAATCCGAACAGAAGTTATAAACAAATATTGACTTAGCATAGTACTGAAGTTCAAAAAACTTTCCAAACTTTGAGAGCTTCTCCTGCAAAACTCACTTTTTAGACTTAGCATACTATTATTTGCAGGTGTCGATATAATCCGAATTAAGCGTTTAAACAACCCATAATGTTCGTACGTGTGGCTTAGTGTGTAGTGTATTCGTCTACAAAGCAGAAGTTCGCGTGTTCAAATCTAGCTGGGAGCGAAAAAATAAAAATATGAAGTATTTTGAACTTGAAAACAAATGTTCTAAAAATAGAAAATATTTTTTTAGCTTATAGCTTATTTGTCAACTTCCAGTGGCCATAGAATAACTAGTTATTCTAGTGGTCATAGAATAACTTGGGATTTTGTGCGACATGCCCTTGTCAAAATAATGGGTTAGTAGGGGGTTTTGTAAGTAGTTAGGACTACCAAAAAGTACTATGAAAACCCACTATTTAGTACGGATTTTTTTTTTTGCTAGAAGTGGACATATCACAAGAAACGAAGCAATCGCAAGGCTGACGGCTGTTGTTGTATTCGGTTCAAGCGGATGTGACTGAGGTTAATACTCGGACTTCGTCTAACATCAGTAATCGGCAAATTCAGCGACAAAAACTCAACATCTTATACGTCTGGGTTTACGTAGTGAATGAGAATTATGTGTAAGGCGAGTCAACCAGGAAATACACTGAAGTCAACATATATCTTTGTGATGGTAGTACAAATGAGGAATAGGTTATAATATGATATGTGTTGTGTGCAGTGTTATCTCTACTACAGTAATGAGGATGATGGAACATAAGGTGTGGGTAGTATTTAATGTATGTAGGCCCATATGTAAGTCCATATTTACATTAGGCGATTTTCCTTGCGGCAATTGTCAATTTGTAGGAGAGAGAGGTGAGGCATATGGTAACCCTTTGCCTCTCAACACCCTCTCTCACCGACAAACAGACAATTGCCGCAAGGAAAATGGCCTAATGTAAATATGGACTATCGGTCACGTTACAAGTTTTTGTGGCGATTGCGCTTAGCCGACGAACTGATCAGTACCATTGAACGTTCGGGACAATTCGTTGAGAATATATGGGGTTTCGAGCTGCAGGCAACATCTCGAAAATTAATTATTTGATCAGTCCCAGTTATGGTTGGACCTCATATGACATCAGTTGCTGCAAATATTACACCTAACGGAGTAGGAATTCGCTGTAATGCGCCTATGGCGTACAGAACAAGTGCGTATATAGGGATCGGAATTATGGTGGGTGCGGGAACGTACCAGAAAAATGATGAGCAAAGTTGTCGACATAATTTGTTCACTTGTGGAAAACTTACGGTTGATACTGGAGCAATCTAGTTCCTGGAGCGGATTGATCTTTCTAGACCCTCTTCCATAAGCATCTTCTTCCTTTATATAGTTCGATAGTTCCCAAAACGATATAGTTCAATGAATATTTGGTGGTGTATTTGGTTTCCTGGTGTCAATTAGTTCCGAGACCGAAATAGTTCAATGAATCTTTCTCTTTCATTGTTGTTTGTCTTTTCTTCGCTTGATGGGTGAATTGACATAAACAAATTACATTTAAATATTAAATTGCAGATATGTAATGTGCGTGTGATGAATGCAACGAAGAAAGATCGACGTACATAGTATGTGTAAAAATGAACGAAGGATATGAACGAAAGGAACTATATGAGCTAAAGGAACTATATGAGCTGGATATTGTTCCTTGTCCGTAAAAATTCCATGGAACTATCTCTTGTCGATACAGCTTTTACTGAGTTGACAATCCCTGGCCGAGTGAAGCTTGAATCGTTCCCGAGTATAGGTCTGATTGTCTTGGGAACAATAAAATACATGTAATCTTGCCTTTTAAGAATGCCATTATTTTTTAGCCTACGCGTAATGCAGAATATAGTTTGTTTGTTTATATTTGTTTACTCCCAAAGTTTTTATGTTAAATAATTTGAAAATTACATCTTATATTCTTTTCTCGAACCGAAATTCCCATCCCCGCACTTCGTTTACAAAAATATTTTATTATTCACTTGATTTGTGCGTGTGTTTTTTTATAATTTGATACAATTTCCAGGGAATACCGAACATTCATTTGATTTTGTTTGGGGTGTTGTTGTTATTATCGGTAATGATAACAACAAATATTGGCATAGAAAAAAATCTGCGAATAAAAATACGCAAATCAATACAAATTTATAGTCAGTCAGTCAGTGTAAGAACTGAATTTCATTTTATTATTATTTGCACAGCCTGAATGAGTGACTAAGTGTCTGTTGATTTGTCAGTTGGTCGGTCGATCTGTTCGCTCCTCTGTGTTGACGCTTTTCGTGTTTCGTCCGCTCTACTAATGCCATTTTAGTTACATTAAAACTCCATTCCCAATAGGATATGCAAATTAAATTATCGAAAAAATAACACATATAAGCTTTTTGCACATTACGAGGCAAGTATAGAAGTTGTGGCTCCGAAATAACATTTAGTCATTTTATCACAATGCATATCGAGAATTATTAAGTGCATACTATATCACATTAAATAGCAGAGATTTTGCAAAGACTTTCTACAATTAGACCTGCCCCGAGGCGTAGTTTTCACTTCTCTCCTTCTTCATCTCCTATTGAACGTCCCAGAAGATCTTCATAGTCTTTAAAATAGGTTGTCTTGGTATTCTGACAAACCACGTTAGGTTATTGAGCACAACTCTATTGTTATAGAAACCAACAGTCTTAGCCATGGTGTTTTATCTTTTTCAGTTTAGCTGGTTGCGTCTGAAACCACCCAACCCCACCATCTGCTTCCAAATGAAAAAGTTCTTCGCTAGATGTTCTTATTTCCCAATTAATTTTCCATTTAATTCCACACTATCCCAGAAAATACTCTGGTCTCGGTATGACTAACTGTCCTTTGTTAGTTTTCATATCATTACCTTTTCATATTCTCTATCATAAGTAGAAACAAATCTACACCTGGTTGGTTGCATGCATGTAACAGCATAGCTTTGGTGTGTGCAAATGACATTACTTGAACGCACAAATGTTATTTTAATTAATATTTATTTTATTCCATTTGCAACACTCAACCCTACATTTTTTCGTTTATTCCCAGAGGTCGTCGGGTGGTTAGGTTAGATGATAAACACTTGACATTTGTATGAGTATGGTGGAAATCTGTTTTTAATATAGGAAAAATTGTAATTTGTAGTGCTTTTGACATATACACATACATAAGAAGGAATGTGTGTAATTGAAACAAAATTGTGGAAACATATTTACAATCAATGAGTTTAATTTCCACTGATTTTCTATTTATAAAAAGTAAATGGAAAAATAATTACATACACAATATTTTTTAACTATTTTTTGTTACATGTTATTTTATAGTATGTATTTACCATTCTGTTTTTCTTTACAGCACTTAACCGAATTTATCTGAATAGAAATTGTCAATGGTGTGTTCATTGCTAACTGATAAAGAAGTTAATTTGAAGCTGCTCCAAACAAGACTTGTGGTACTCACCTTGTAAATAAGTTTTTGAATTAAAAAAAAAAAAAAAAAACAGTTAGATATCCTTGCCACTAAACCATATGGGAAATGCTTAGACATTTTTAATAATAAAGGAAAATTTAACCTAAATTTTAAGAAATCAAATCAAATAACCCCTTAACCCTAGTTGTGCAGACCAAAAAATTTCATTTTTTCATGAAACTACCAATATTTTTAAGAATTTCTTACTTTCATCTTATACAACATTTTCAATTTTTTTATTGAAAAATATTGCATAGCTTTGTGCTAAATGGCTCTCTGCGAAACCCCTTTTTAAGTGTTTTGCGGTGCCAACGATAGCTCGAAAACAATAGGCAGATCTTCGTATATTGTTTTGGGCGTTTTAAGTCAATTTAAAAAAAACCGAACTGTCAAAGTCAACATTTTGGTTTTAACGAACAAAAGGAACTAGATTACCCAAATCTATTAGATTCCCCACCACTAAATCATATTGGAAAATGCTTAAGCATTTTAGTAATATTAAGATCAAATAATATTTTTTCGGAACCGCTAAAACTGGCAAACTCAAACTCTAGAGTTTCGAAAAATTTGGAATGTTTAGAAGCGAATTGCATCTTTAAATTCTAATAATGTAGAAATGCATTTTTGATTTTTGTCATTGTGCGCTCACCTATGTCTTGGACTTTGAGTAATATCCAGTCAATTCAGTTGATTTTCTTCTCAATTGAGAGCGTAGGATATTACCTAGGAATAATTGTTTCTAAAAAGAGTTTAAAGCTCACCCTGTCTAGTATCGGTAGTATAAGATTATTAAAAAGAAGTTTATATTGTATTATACGTCCAAAAATATCTTCATCTTCACGATGTTTTCCATTCGCCGGTTATCGCAACGTACGTAGCAGTGGTTAGTGATAGATATTAGGGATTTTGTCCTTTTGGTTGATAAAATCGGCCAAACTTTTTTTGACACGTTACACATTGTTTTATTGTGCGAAATTTCTTTCGCTTTTTTATCAAAGAACATCTCAACAGTACGTATGTAGTGACATAGAAGAATATCAACCTTTGTCTACATCCAACAAAGGTAGTCACCGCTTAAACTTTTCAGCATCGAAGCATTTTATCAAATTTGCTGCCTTCATTGTCGCAAAGATTTCTGCCTGTGAAACATTCTGTCACTACCAAACATATATAATGAGTATCCAAGACTCAGTGGCTTACAGCACTATAACCATCTTATTTCCAGAATATATCCATATCACCAGTTGCTTCTTCAGTATTACGATCAGGCTTTGAGATATACCCTCAGCCTATGTGAATTGAAACTTTCATCCACGGACAGATCGACACAATTTTTGAACTTTTGTGGGGGAGTTAGCACAAGGAGAATATCGATATCGGCAATTTAAGATGTTAAACCAAATTTGGACAAAATATTAGGAGATCCAAAGTTTGGACCAAATTGGTTGCCCGTTCAAGAGTCATCGTGCATACCATTTTAGTGAAGTTGTTTAATATTGGAGGGAAGTAACGGAAGTTGTTGAACATCTTCGAACTGAAACTAACTTTGGACAAAATATGACGAATGCCAAATTTTGGACCAGCGACTACATATGGTGCCATAGGGGTTTTTACACCCTTTGGGCTGTTTTCTCAAGAAGTATGGGCTTGCCCCAGAGCTTTTATCGTCGTAATTGAGGCAGCAAATACAAGTTGCTTCGAGAGAAATCAAAGTGATTAGAGAGCAGGTCTTAAAGTGAATTTATCCGAAATTGTAGGAGGTAACCGAAGGAGTGGACAAATATAGTCCATATTCAATTGTGATTTACATGTGGTAGATATATTAGGATGTGTTAAGTAAGAACCAAATCGGTTACTTCCTCCAAGAGTTATCGTGCGCACAATTTTTCCGAACATTTTCGAACTTTTGTGGGGGAGGTACCTGAAGGAGTGGACCGACAAGGTTTTTCTTCGAACTTAAACTAAGTTTCGAAACAATATTACGAAGGCCAAATTTTGGACGGAATCGGCATATCCGTTCGCGAATTATCTTGAGCTCCACACGGTGTCCCAGGGTTTTTTTGCAACTTTCAGGCTACATTCTCAGGAAGTATGGGCTTGCTCCAGATGAAACTTGTACCGTCGTATGGGGGCGGTGAATACAAGTTGCTACAGCAAAAAACAAAGCGATTCGAGTGCAGGTTCTAAACTGAACTTTTCCGAAAGTTTGTGTGGGAGGTACTCGAAGGAGTGGACCGATTGAGTCCATATTGGAACCTTATCTAAGACTTGTAGAAATTTCAAGATGTGCAAAGTATGGACCAAATCGGTTACTTCTTTAAGTTTGGACAAAATATTACGATTACCAAATTTTGGACCGAATCGGTTGATCCGTTCGAGAGTTATCGTGCGCTCCAGCCAGACAGACAGGCAGACGGACGGACGGACATGGCTAAATAAACTCCAAATTGTCTAAAACACATTTCGTCCAAACATACTTGGGGTCTAAAACCATTATTTCGATGAGGCACATTTTGCCCGTATGAAAGTTTATATGCCCTCGTTAGCATCAATGCTGAGGGTATACAAATATATCTCATAGAAATAATGGTTTTAAACCGCAAGTCTGTTTGGACGAAATCCCTTTCAGACAACTTAGAGTCCATTTAACCCAGTCTGCTAAATCGTTTTGAATTTTGTATAAGGTTCATACTTTTTGAGATTAATACCCCAAAGCTTTAAAAATTCTAAGTCCACCAACAATAATGGATAGTGCGCAATATAAGGTAACGGGAATTCCTGATTTGGTTTAAACTTTGTCAATTGTAATATTTTATCCAAAATTAGATCAAGCTCGAATATTGGCCTATAGGTATACGCCTTCCGATACCTCCTCCAGTTAATTGGTTTATACTTTGCAGATCGTAATATTTCTTCTTTTGCTACGGGTACTTTCCACACAAAATGTTTCGCAAGGGCACAGTTTAAGGACAAGTTACGTATAGTTTTGAATTTTCTGCAGCTGGTTTTCCTTGCAGGCTTTATTACGACTTCACAAAAGCTCAACAAACCCTACTGGCACCATATGAAACAACTGATAATCGGTACAAAGCACTTCAAGGTCTGTTCGAAGGTAGTTCTCCTGATTATTACAACGAATTAACTTTTTCGTGTGCAAGTGCATGCTTCCAGATATATGGATCCAAAAGCTCTAAAAAATCCTTCGGATGGATGGAGGGCATGATAACTACCGAAAGGAGTGACTGACAATAGTCTAACCTTTCCATACCGTAAATTTTCTCTCAACCTTAAGTCTAGTTGAAGATGATAATCGCTTTCGATACTTCCCTTACCAACATTTTCAGTAAGTGCAGTTAAAGGTCGATTCGATTTTAATTACAACGATAAATTGTGTTGGTGAGCAAAAAAATCCATGCTTGTGACCTAAAAGCTGTAATAATCCTACGGTAACCAACTAAATTGGTTGGTTGGGACAATACTTATGGAAAGGAATGACTACCAAAATCAGATCTAGTTCTGTTCCTGTTTGTACAGTCATAGGTTGAGGTTATTTAGGCGACTGATACTTTTTACAGTGTTTTGGATGTCAATACATGAATGTGGGTCCATTATTTCTATAGCCTCCATATAGCGGTACCACCCGATCTCAGATATTTTGAGGATTTTATCTTCATTTTTAGGCTGCATCAGCTGTTATTTGGCATTTAAGATTCCCAATGATACAGACATTTCCCCACCAAAAATTGTGAACATAGGTCCAGGTTTTAGTATTGTCCCCATATAGCGGTAACCACCGATTTCAAATGTTTTAAGGATTTTATCTTCATTTTTAACCCGAATAGGCTGTAATGTGGCATTTAAAATCAATATTGGTCCATTTTTACTGTGTTTTTTTACGGTGTTTTATTTAACTTGCATATCAAATCGGTAACTCATTTTCCACACAGTTTCAGTTGACCAATCGAACTGAAACTTTGCACACTTTTTAGATTTGGATGACAATACATGAATGTGGGTTCATTTTTCCTATAGCCTCCATATAGCGGTACCACTCGATCTCAGATATTTTGAGGAGTCCCCATATAGCGGTAACCACCGATTTCAAATGTTTTAAGGATTTTATCTTCATTTTTAGGCCGAATTGGCTGTAACTTGGCCTTTGGAGTCCCCAATGGTACAGAAACTTCTTCACCAAAAATTGTTGACATAGGTGCAGGTTTTGGTATAGCCCCCATATAGCGGCACCACCCGATTTCAAGTGTTTTAAGGATTTTTATCTTCATTTTTAGGCAGAATTGGCTGTAACTTGGCATTTGGAGTTCTCAATGGTACAGAAACTTCCCACCAAAAATTATGGACATAAATCCAGGTTTTGGTTATAGCCTTTATATAACGGTACCACACGGATTCAGGCATTTTAAAGTTTTTATCTACATTTTTGTTCTCAGTGGTCAAATAAAATTTACTTACTAAAAAGTTAAAAATAAAAAAAAAAAATTAAAAAAAAATAAGTTTCAGTGTTTTATTTATAAACGCACTTAAAACTAGAAAATAATTCGTCGCTTAGACTCAATAAGTATATTCTTTCTCGTGATGGAATCTCTCAAATAAAACGCTTGTATTTAAATTATAAATGGCGGCAAAATTAATCGGCAAGCGTTTTATTTGATAGATTCCATCATGAGAAAGAATATACTTATTGAGGCTAAGCGACAAATTATTTTCTAGTTTTAAGTGCATTTATAAATAAAAAAACTGAAACTTAATTTATTTTAAATTATTTTTTATTTACTTGTTTTTTGCCCCCTACTGGGATTAAAAATGAGAACTTCAGCTTTGTATCTAAACGCACTACACACTGTGTCACACTTACGAATATTAGGTGTAGTTGAAACGCACATCAACAACTATCGTCTGCCAAAGGCGAGCGTTAAACTCACAACTGCCGGTTTTGTAGTCTGATACGCACACACTCTGTCTCATCGATACTCGTTACATAGTAATGAGTAGATTATGCTATTATGCCTTGTAAATGTTTTAGAAATTAGTTCAACCAACTGGCAATGCTGAAGATTGCTTGCTTACATTACTTAGTAATGGGTTATTCGACTCATTCGACTACCAACATTTTGCTGGTTAAAGGTATTTGCATAGAATTTAAATGTAAAAATAACATTGTAAGATGTAATTTTCGATTTATCGCATTTTATAAATACATGTGTGAATTCAATGTAAGAACCATCTCAAGTTGATAAAATCTTCACATTGCCAATGGTAGGCTTTAATCTCTTGCTTTGTTGTGTGCAATAAATTACATGTGCGAGAGAATTTCTAAGCAATTCTAACTTATTTCTGTTCTTAAATCTCTGTTTTAAATTATTTATGTAGTTGATAAGCACCAGTAGTATGCCGTTATAATAATGAAGCCACACAAATGACTTTCATAATTTGACCCCTCATAATGTGGATATAAAAAAACTTAAAACAACATGGTCAATATTCTTATATTAGCTTCTTATGATTCTCTAAGGCTATTTTAAAGGTAATTTCCTCCATAGCTAATGAAGCAAAAGAAAAAAAAAAACAAACCAAAAAAGTTAACCAACATTGTATTGGGGAAGAAATACATTGAAAGGCGAAAATGAACGACCCTACTACCATTTCATGTTTATTTCTACTTTAAACGCAGCTTGTGTTATCATCCTTGACCGGCATTTTTGTATTGTATTGTTTTGCTTTCTCTTCTTCTTTTCAATATTCTTCCTTTGCTGTTTAGCTGTTTTTAGGTATACGTACTCATGTATTTATATACTCTTAGCTTGTTTGATATTATTACATTATTTCATATTTTTCTTTAATTTCATTCTTCTCTTCTCTTTCTTTCTCTCTTTTCTCTTTTTTGCACACAACCAGTATTCAAGGATATAAACGGAAAAATAAAAACACGTGGACGATACGTCTGACTTTTTGGGATAATAGCAGCAGCGGAAATAACAACGACGGCGACGATAGCAGCAGCTAACGCAACGCAATACCAACCTAAACGACACTTTAGGAAGAGCAATCAAATGGTAAGTTATGAATAAAAGAAAACATTGCCCCCAAAAATTTCTTCACTTAACCTTTGTATATATTTTATGTATGTATGTATATACACAAACATATTTCTACTTAAGGCAGTAAAGTTATCAGCTGCTAAAATTACTTCACGTGCCACGAATATAGGTTTATCGTCTTTTTTTTTATTATTTTCTTCTGTGCATAAATTTAATCAATGTCCCCATGAAAATCATTGTTAAATGTTTTGGGTAGAAGTATTCGTCAATAATCCAATGGGATTAGTGGAGGTAGAAATACTTATGTTAAGTTATACTATAAAAGTAGATCGAAATCTGCATATCTGCTTAATCGGATTGTATTTAAATGTCTAGGTATGGAGCTATTAGGTCATTATGTCGGGACGCACTGTGGGCGAAATCCAAATCTAGGTGGTGAAAATTAATAACTTTCGACTTAGTTAAGATAGGCGATTGAAATTTTGAACATGTGTTTCTAATGGCCGTAGGTCTTATTCTATTGGATATGGTCTATTTAGGTCCAAATTTTGGTGTAGATTCTATATAACGGTGCCGCCCGAATTTTGGTATTTTGAATAGTTTAGCTACGTTTTCAGACTGAATAAGCTTTACTTTGACATTTGGGATTCGAAAATTTTCTCCACAAAAAAGTTGAGGGCGTAATCCACGGTTTGGTGTAGTTCCCATATACAGTATCGGCCAAATCTAAAGCAGCACTCCCTCAGTACATTTTTTAAAATGATATTTTTTTAAAATGATATTTTTTTAAAATGATATTTTTTTTTTTTAAAAAGTAAGGTTATAAATTTATTTTGTATTTTTTTTTTAGTCATTTATATTTTTATGGTTGGAAAACACAAAAATAAGGAATTCAGAATTCAACAAACAAAAGTTAAAATTCAAAAAACATCTTAGGTCGCAAATATAAGCGGACAAAACTAAAGCACCCTCCAATTTGAGGTACAACAAAAACTATTGAAATCAATATTTCATTGCGTATCCTCTATTCTGGATGATACAAGCACATTTTCGGGGGGTACCGTTATATGGGGTTATACCCAAACGTGGACCCAGGTCTACAGTTTTTGGTGGAAATGTTTTGTAACGCTAGGAACCCTTAGTACCAAATTACAGCTAATTTAGTGGGAAAATGTGGCTTAAATACTCAAGATGCCGAAGATCGGAAGGTACCGCTTACGGACGGATTACGATATAATTTGGCACATATATTTCTAGACCAAACACCGTCACACATTCTAAATTTCATCATAATTAGACATACATAGCTTAAATCGGGCTAGCTATATCCAAATCCGAACCGATTTCGATAATATTTGGCACACTTATTTCTAGACCACATTCCCTCACACATTCCATTATGATCGGACATATATAACCTGTTCGTGCACCAAATACCAAAAAATCGGTCGAAAATATATATGGGAGCTATATCCAAATTTGAACCGATTTCGATATAATTTGGCACATTTATCTATAGACCTAATTCCATCACACATTCAAAATTTCATCAAAATTGGACAGATACAGCGTGTTTGGTGCAACAAATACCTCAAATCGGCCGAAAATATATATGGGAGCTATATCCAAATCTGAACCGATTTTCACCGAAAGCAATAGCGTTCTTCATTAGGCTAAAAAAATGATCTTCCCCAATTTTCAGTCAAATCGAACAATAAATGCGACCTGTACGTTGCGAACGGACGGACGGACATGCATAAATCGACTCAGAAAGTGATTCTATGCATATTCCTAGAAGGAACTATGGGTGTATCTCTTGTCCTTTGGCATGTTACATACAAATGCACTAACACATAATACCCTTACCACAGGGTGGGGTAGGGTATAAAAATGAAGGAGCCAGACTGGAATTCGCCAAGACCCATCTGGGGTATCCAAAAGTGGAGGACTGCCCTGTTTTCTGATGAATCTAAGTTGATTTTAAAGGATTCGGATGGCATAAGGCATATATCAAATGGGCAACGGTTAAATCCTAAATATAGTGAGATTTTTTTCGGGGAAAGGGATTGGACCAATTCATAAAATTATTGGAATTATGGATCGTTTCAAGTATCAAGAGGCGTGATGTTGCCTTATGCTAAAGAAGAGATGCCACTTAGATGGATATTCCAGAAAGATGTCGAACCAAGAACAGGAGTCCTCCGTTGGCCCAACAAATCCCCTGATCTTATCTCTCAATTGGACCGTGTGGGAGATCGTTAACTCAAAAATCATCAAAAAAAAAAAAAAATTAAAAACCAAAGAAAATTTATTTGAAACCGCAAAAATATCCTGGAAAGCAATATCGCATGCAATATTTCGACACCTCCAAATAATAGTATGCTAAGTCTAAAAAGTGAGTTTTGCAGGAGAAGCTCTCAAAGTTTGGAAATTTTTTTGAACTTCAGTACTATGCTAAGTCAATATTTGTTTATAACTTCTGTTCGGATTGACCGATCATTACCAAAATTAGACAGAATTTAAGTTAAAGGACGTTCGACACCTCCAAATAATAGTTTGCTAATTCTGAAAAGCGAGTTTTGCAGGACAAGCTCTAAAAGTTTGGAAATTTCTTTGACTTTCAGTACTATGCTAAGTAAATATTTGTTTATAACTTCTGTTCGGATTGTCCGATCATTACCAAAATTTGACAGAATCTAAGTTAAGGGACGTTAAATATACAAATGTAAAGAACTTGAAAACATGCTAAGTCGACTTAGCATACTATTGTTTGGAGGCGTCGATTTAATTATTTGATATCCTCTATGCCTAAACGATGTGTTTGCGGCATCCAGAATAAAAGATACGCAACGAAATACTGTTTTTAATATCTGTTGTTGTGCCTCGAATTGGGGGGTGCTTTAGTTTTGTCCGCTTATATTTGCGTCCTAAAATGTTTTTTTTTTTTAACTTTTGTTTATTAAATTCTGAATTCCTTATCTTTGTGTTTTCCAATAAAAAATATATAAATAAATAAATAAATAAATAAATAAATAAAAAAAAAAATAATTTTTAACTTTGTTTTCTTAAAAAAATTATCATTTAAAAAATGTACTGAGGGGGTGCTTTAGTTTTGGCCGACACTGTATACTGTCCGATGTTAGGTATTTTAAACTTTTTAATTACATTTTCTGACCGACTTAGCTGTATTTTGGCATTCGGGGTTTCCAGTGATCAAATAACCTTTTCAAACAAAATTGTAGGCATAGGTCTACGTTTTGATACAGTCCCCATATAATGATACAGGAACATAACGTTTTTTTGCTTCAAAATAAAACGGCGATAAAACGAAGAGTTGAAAATAGCAGCAGTCCAAAATTTTCGGAGTAATTACCTCGGAGCATGTGCTTTAAGAAAAACAATATCAGGGCGCGAGTGCCTGTAAATGAAATTGATTGTACCCCAGCAAAAATACTCATTACAAAATCCCCTACTAACCCATTATTTTAACATGGACATGTCGCGCGAAATATGTATTTATTTTTTGGCCACTTACATAACTAGTTAAATGAGCACTACTTATTTAAGTGGCCAAAAAAATAACTACTTATTTCGCGCGACATGTCATCACTGCTTTGCAACAGATCCACTAGAACGGCCGACTATTCTATGCTGATTCCTGACATCATGAACTCCAATGACATCAAACGTTGCATTCCTAACTATCTAATAGAACCAAGCCTTTGTCCTTCCTAGGACAAAAATCTAAGTTCCGCAATATTAAAATGGGACCACAGCGCGGAGTACTGTCTGCAATTTTATGTAACATCTGTGATGCAAATCTCCAACTTTCACCTGTACATATGTCGGTGGTGTCGTATGCAGATGACTGCACTATAATTTCATCCTAAACCCAAATCGGCGGCGTAAGTGCTAACATTTCAGCTAATATGCCAACATCACAATTTTTTCGGGAACTTTATATTTTCGTTCAGGTCAGACGTTTCATAATACAGTGGACAAAAACCAAAAGGTGAAATCCTGGATCAAAGTCCTAAAACCATTAGCTGGAATTTTCTGTGTCATTAATAGGGAAAATTTGATAGCAACTTATAAGTCCCGCCTGTACTTACTTCCTGAACTTCCGGAACATAGTCCTAAAAGCATTATCTTGCACTTCCTTAAAGGCCATTATTTGCTCTGTCTTCACTAATGCCGCCCATGTCTGTACTTACGTTTCAAATCCAGATGCCAAAGGTGGGTCATCTTCACGGGGAGACCAGGATGCTGTCAGTTAGGCAACATAATGTGTAGCTGACTAGACAGTTCCTGTTGGCGAGTTATCAGCCATGTTCCTCTAATCATCACGACGTTAAGAGGAGATTGACACAGCTCGCCATACATCACCATTGCAGCACACGGTATGATAAATGACGTGTCCTGTCCAACGCGTCGTTTCCCTTGGCTCAGACCAACTTCATATTATCGTTTCCGTTAAGGGACCACATAACTTCATAACCTCTAACCGCAGTACTTTTCTCAACCAATGCAAAGGTCTAGAGAATTCACCAATCATTCGCTTCAGATAGCTGTCCATTCTCTCAGATCCTCGGGTAGCTGAGAATTTTCGGGGACATCATCACAGTTTCAGTCGCTCGCTAGATACCTGCCGGTCGAATATCTGAGGTTATGGGACTACAAAATTAGAATGATAAGCTTCTTCGCACGAACCCTGAAGAGCCTAGAGTTATGGAACTTACATTTGAAGTCAACAGGTCACAACAACATAGTTATTAAGGTTTAAGTAGATTGTGGGAAACGTTTAAATCAATCTCGAACCGGAAAATAAGGATGATAGAACGGCTGTTTATTTCAATGACGTGGCAACGACGACCACTAAATACCCCATGAAATTGGTTGTAATGTTCGTCAACATGCCACATGTATTTGCGACAAGATAAATCGCTGGCCAACAGTACTTGGGGTGGTGATAAAGAAACGATGTTGACCTGTTACAAAGCAATACGTTGGTCTGTGGAAAGCTATTCGGCGCCGGTGTGGTATGCAAATGTTATTCCTACGCAGTGCCAGAATGTCTCCTCATGGCACTAGTAGACCATCTTCATGAGAATACAACAATTTTACCGATGTAAGATGTCAATGCAGAACCTCTTTGGGTGTTATCATCACAACAGTAGAGATCTTCTTGATCAAAGCCGATAAACTTCTAGATGAGCGAGCCTATCAGGCAGGTTTGGATAGCATGGACACTGCGCCGGCAATACAAAAACACCACTCATCGCCGCAGAAGAAAGCCTGTTGGCAAGGTAAATACGATTGGTTTTAGCCAAATTAAGATCCGCATGATGCAGCTGCCTCAGTTTGTATTGGGCTCGAATATATAACACGATACCCAATACATCTCTTGTATGTGGATTTGGGACCGCACGACACGCTGAATTTGTTAATCTGCCCAGCTGAACTTACTAATCTGTCTCCTAATTCAGAACCAGAAAAAGATTAACAAAATAATATATTAGCGTTGCTATAATAACAACCATCACGTTATGATGCAAGATCCACGTATTCGTAAAAACTTTAGGTGCTATCGTGATGTCATTCTATCAGACGTCAACCGACTTTCGACAGCGAACTCCTTGATGAGCGTGCATTAATAGGTGGTCCCCGAAGCCATAAATGGCTAGGCATGGAATAAAGTTCTAAATCCATCCAACAAATTCGACTAATGAGCAGCTTCTTCCAAGGCCAACTCGTTCTATACTGGCAAAACTAAAGTCAGAATACATTTCCCGATACTGTAAAGAGGTGCCATCATAACCCTCAATACAACCAACATCTATTATTAAACTGCCCGTCTGCATCCCACAAATCTTGTATCTAGCGAGGGTATAAAAGAAAAGTATGCCTCATTGAAATAGTGTTTTTAGACCCCAAGTATTTTAGGACGAAATCCTTTTCAGATAATTCGAAGTCCATTTAGCCATGTCCGGGCATGTGTCTGGCTGGCTCTCAAACAGTTCAACCGATTTGGTCCTCGTAATATTTTGTCCGAACTTAGATGAAGTTCCCAAGAACGATACATCTGAATAAGTAAAAAAGTATTGATCGGGTTTGCCGACATAGATATACGGACAGATCGAATGTATTTAGGGTATTTTCAAAATTTTATGGCGCTTTTTGGACATTTGAACTTGCTGACAAAAATGTGGATTAGGATTAAAGTTCAAAAGCGTTGCGAGGGAAGTACTTGAAGGAATGGAATATGGACTGATCGGTCTACTCCTTCAGGTACCTTCCATACAAATAGTTTTGTATTTTTTTCAACAAGTTGTCCACAAGTCTCCTATTAGTGTGGAATATTGTATGATTTTTAAGACTTCGTCTTATCGGGCTATTAGGTCTACGTTTATCAATGAAAAATAAAGACTATTTATTCCATTTTTCTACCCGAAGTTTCGTTGGGATTTTCCAACATCTTCAGGTGTATTTTTTATTAATAAACAATCTTACATCAGTTTTGCATTTAAATTTAGTCAATTGTAGGTTATAAAAGAACACAACAAAGAAAATAAATGCAAAAATATTTAAAAATGTATAAATGTAAATATCACAGTAGTCTTAATGCTAAAAATCACAGAAGTTAGAATAGACTTTATTTTTCATTTATAAACGTAAACCTAAAGCCCGATAAGACAAAGTCTTAAAAATCATTCATAAAGATTCAAAAAGGCCAAAGAAACTTAAAATAAATGGAATATTTTTTAGGCCAGTCCATACTTCCATGAAATAATGGCTCAAAAGATCTTCAAACCCCTGCCGACAGCAACTGAAATGACTGAGTACGATTATTTACGACTTGGCTGAAACTTGGCACATAGTAAAATTGCATCGAAGTACTATATCGGGATACCTCCCTCACAAAATTCATAATTATCCCTAAGTTTAATTTGGCCGAAACTTAGCACATCGTAAAATTTCGTTGAAGGTCTATATCAGATAACACTTGGGTACCTCTCTCACAAAAGTTAATAATTTTGATTAAATGCAATTTAATAGTTGTTCGAGGACCGTTTTGAAATTTGTATCAAAGTTACTCATTGTGGACCTGTTTACAGCGATATCATGTATTTCGCGAGAAAGTCCATGCTTGCGGCCATAATGGTCCTAAAGTTTTAAAAAAATCCAATAAATTGGCTGATAGTCTTGACAATCAAAAGAAGTCCTACCCAGCAAAAATTTGGTAAGCACATGTCATTACTTGGTGCATTACCGAGTAATGAGTTCTCATTACACTCCGCATTATCAGTTAGTGCATATACAATGGCTAACACATAACTACTTATTTCCTTACTTACAACTTACTAAGGAATAAGTACGGTGGCACAGAGCTAGTGTGTCCGACTACAAATCCTAAGTTTGTGTGTTCAAAGCTCACCGTCGGCATGGGAGTTTTTTGTTGACAAAATTACGAAGAAATGTTGATGTACATGGATGTTTTTAAACAACCCTTACTATTTGTACGGGTGGCCTAGTGTGTAGAATGTTTGGCTAGAAATCAGAAGTTCATGTGTTCGACACCAGCAGGGAGCGGAATAAAAGAAAAAGAAGAAATAAAAACGAAAAATAATTGGAGTGTTGAATTTGAATATAATTTCACCACAGATGTTCTAAAAATAGAACATACGCCTTTTAGCTTTTTTTGACTACTGGTAAGTGGTTAAATATGTACTTACAAACACAATTAAGGAAGTACTGCCTTCCTATGACATCCCCATGTAAAAATAATGACTTTTACGGTCAATCAGTAAGTAGTTACAACTGCAAAAATTTACTGAATAAAGTCATTATTTGGTAATGACTTTTTTGATGGGTACCTTGTACATCGTAAAATTTCGCTCAAAACTAATCAACTTTCAAGAAGATGTATATCAGACAACATTCGGGTACCTCCCCCACAAGTAAAGTAAGGAAAGTTCGAGAATTGTTTTAAATATTTCATCGAATGTAGTCCATGTCATTCTGATGACAACGATAATGACCCTTCGAAGGCATGTACAAACTACATATGTACGTTTGTACAGAGCGACATGAAGAATATTATATAAAGTCTCTAAAATGTAAAAATAATTTTCACCATATTATTCTTCAATAATAATATTGACCTAAAAATAATGTGCTCTATAACACGTTTCACTGCATCGCGTAATGCTCTACATAAAATGTATTTTTGACGAAAAATTAACCTACAATTTGAAGTGTAAAGCAGCATATGTTCAACACACATCCACCCACTCATTCAGCCGATGTTATAAGAGATTCAAAGGAATCTCAGTTGTATGGAAGGAACAGCTATATCAGCAAATGAATGTAACATAGACAGCATATCAGCCAGCTTTATTATGGCCGAGCTACACAATCCTCCCTCTGATACACAAAACACATAAACCAAAAAGGCACACAAACAAATACACTCTTATGTGTAATCCAATGAGACCAAGTAGTGGTGGTGGTGCTGGCTGGTGTTGGGAGATGACGTACTAAACTTGTTCCAGTTTCAGGCTTTAGGGTGCTTATTATTATTAAACGGAAAACTAGCAACATAGTTATCTTCTTTAGAATGACACTCCTCTGCCTGTTTCAAAGTATCCAACCCACCAACCAACCAACAAGTCTCTCTCTACGTCTAGTTGTGGTTGCTTTTAGGTACCACAAGAACAACACAACAATACCAACAATTCATTTACGCGAAACATAAATCCATTTGGCCTGTCTATCGTTTATGTGCGCTCAAAGAAATCTAAGAACACCAACACAAAAACTGCTAGTTGTTGTCGTTATGCTTTACTTTTCCGTTTTCCAGTTTTCTTATCAGAGTGGTAAGAAGCTATGGAAAAAAACTTAGAACCCAACATTAGCTACTTGTGTATTCCGGACACTAGCTCCTCGTTTACCTCTTCTTCGTATAATCTGTGCAGAAAATTAGGAGTGTTATGCTGCGGTGTGTAAGCGTGTGTGTGTGTTGTGAAAAATAATAAACTTTGAATTGTCTGTCATTACATGAGTTGTTGTAACTTTGAACTAGATATCATCAAGTGAGAAGAGAGTGAGGGTGAGAGAGGGTAAACATGGAAATGGGAATGAACAAAATTGGATACAAAAACTATGTTATTTGTATATTAGGTTGTGTGTTTAAACGTACATTGTATCATGGACAACATTTAAACTTTGGCGGTTCTAATGTCTGAAAAAAATGGTAGATTTGGCAGGGCTGCTGAACAGGAGCAGCGTGCCGTGCGGGTCTGCACCGCATGTACGGTGTTATCAATCCTTGTCCTAGGCATTGCGGCGGCTGCATAATCCGGAACGTAGTTGAACTTAAACTACTCTGGTTCGTCATGGCAGTGACATTATTCGGCTGCGATATATGGGGGATGTACTTCGAGTACCGGACTGCGACTGCATATGTGCGAATACTATTAATACATGCATAATAGGCATGCTGATTTAGGGGTTCTCTCTAGTAACGTTGGACCACTTTCTCTAGATCATAAAGATTCCTCGCGACAGGCCCCTTGTCCTATCCACCGTATTGTGATTATGATGATTCTTACTGTTACACCCGAGCAAGTGCTGCAACGAGAGCATGTTATTGTCTTAGCATGTATGTAAGCCCCCTATTCTCAGATCGGCGCTATAATAAAATAACATCGGACACGCATACTCATATTTAGCAGCACACATGATCAACACATATCGGAATAGAGAATAAGCAACAAAGTTTCAACGGCTTAGCCAGGTTTTAGGCAAACCATTGTTTTTGAGATCAGGGTTACCAGTGTAATGCATTAAAAATCACGATATAATTAATTCCACTTTTTCGTTCAAAGGACATGTGAATTTTTGTTGAAGCCGTTGAATATGTATTTTTTTATTTTTAAACAATAATAATTTGTTTTTTATTTTTGCCTTATTAAGGCGAAGGCCATTTATAGTGATATTTAATTAATTCTCTTTCGAGTTGAGCTGTTAGGCCTTTAGAGATACATTGAAAAATTAGGAGTCTACCGAAGTCCCACGCATCCAACCATTACACTACGTTTCAATGGTTGGATGCGTGGGACTTCGGTAGACTCCTAATTTTTCAATGTATCTCTAAAGGCCTAACAGCTCAACTCGAAAGAGAATTAATTAAATATCACTATAAATGGCCTTCGCCTTAATAAGGCAAAAATAAAAAATAATTTCAGCATGAGCCAGGCTGGGATTCGAACCTAGGTCTCCGACAACTGAGTGTCAAGGTTGCCGGCGTCTTAGCGTTCTAAGCCACCATCAACTTGTCAAAACTTTAGTAGACAATAATTGATGATCAAAAAATAAAATCTTCTGATATAGAAGAGCAATTACTAATGATGTAGGAATAAAACTTACCATAGTATTTGTGAACATTGAAAAATGGGATTACCAAAGCAGGACTATAGGAAAAGTTTGGAGTTTCAATTAACTGACATAATTTCGCATATACATTTATCTAATGAAGTTCGATATATATACCAGTTACCAAGCTTTGCCTTCGTCTGCCACAAAAACAACATCCTAATACACCTGAAGATCGGATTTACCACCCGTGAAACGTAGTGTAATGGTTGGATGCGTGGGACTTCGGTAGACTCCTAATTTTTCAATGTATCTCTAAAGGCCTAACAGCTCAACTCGAAAGAGAATTAATTAAATAATAATTTGTATTCTTTACATAGGTTCTACCATATGATGGAGGCGTTTTGACATTAAATAACACCTTTTTTATTACTGCGTTGGCAACTCTAATCACAAAACCACCCTCCATTGCTAATTCGCTGCGACGAATGGTCAGCCGACTGCTAAATATGTAGCATGGTTGTCGATTATGCCTAACGAAAAAAATATTAGGCGTAAAAAACGAAATAAGCAAAAATGCACAAAAATAAATATGGGTTCGGTTGCTTATTTAGCCGTGTGTGTCAATATTGTGTAACAGTTGAAGTGTACAGCTAATGCTAATGTTTTTAGATGCTGGCTTTTCAACCCTGATCCTTGGGTATTTACATCATCATCATCATCATATGGTAGCAAAAGCTTCATAAAGAGTTCCTAATAGGTTTTCTGTAGGCAGGAACTGTGGCTATCAATTTTTTTTTTGGAACGTCCAAAACTGTGAAGTTTTAGCCCTATATTATTTTTAAAAGTTCGTACCTTCCAAAAATATAAAATTCGGAAAACCCCCCAAAATAACTAAGTAATTTTTGGGTTAAAAAGATTTAGTTTATATAGCCAGTATTCGATCAGCCAGGCCATAGATGAAAGGCTCAATTTCTAGCACAAGGTCTGTCTCATACGGAAGAATATAAGGTTAAATTTATACAAAAACAAGTAAGAACGGCGTTAAGGCCGGGCCGAACTTTTGGAAAGTTTAACGCCTCCAACTAAGACTAAATTCCGAATTTAAGTCATATCGGTGGGATATAGGAACCAAAATCTTCAAAATACCACAAACTTGGAGGGGCAGTTCTGAGGCCACAACCTTCAAAATATCGAAAATGGGGAGGTACTGTTCTATGGGGGCTATATGAAAACGTGGACATATGCCGACGCAGTTCAGGTAGAAAGTTGTAAACCTCCAACGAAGACTAAATACCAAATTTATCCATTTCGGTGTTACTTACATAGTTGGCCCATTACAGAACATCTGTAACGAACTAAGAAAAGATCTCCATTCCTCTCTGTTTTTCGCTTGACTTTTTGGAATACCGCGCCTTTTCATTTCTTCGTCCACTTGTATGCTCCATCGAAGCTTAGGCCTGCCGATTCTGCGTGCACCGCCATGTGGCATGTATTCCTACGCCTTTTTAGCGGGTTCATCATCGCTCATTCTTATGATATGGCCTAGCCAACACAATCGTTGCATCTCGATACGTTTAACTATATTCATGTCTTTGTATAGCTTATATAGCTCGTGGTTCATACGACGTCGATATTCACCGTCAACGCAAATCGGCCCGTAGATCTTTCGAAGAATTTTCCTCTCAAACACACCAAGCACTGGCTTATCTGCTTGCGCAAGTACCCATGCTTCGGAGCCATACATTAGCACGGGTAGTATCAGCGTTTGTATTGTGTTATTTTTGTTTGACGAGATGTTGCTTTGTTTTTAAATTGCTTACTTAGACCATAGTAGCATCTGTTGGCCAATACAATTCTTCTTCTTATTTCACAACTGATGTTGTTTGTTGTGTTTATGGCAGTGCCGAGGTAGACGAAGTCATTAACTACCTCAAAATTGTAGGTACCAACTTCCACAGTTGGTCCGGGCTCTATGGACGCTTTGCGCGTCGACACCATCAATTTGGTCTTTTCGCTGTTTACCGCCAGACCCACTTTCGCATATTCTGCTTCGACCATCCTAAAGGTATCAGTTACTTCCTTTACTGATCGTCCGATGATGTCTTTGTCATCAGCATAGGCAAGTAACATGTGGCTATTGGTGTAAATTGTGCCATTTCTTTTGACATTTGCATCTCGTATTACCTTTTCCAGCAAAATGTTGAATAGGTCACACGAAAGGCTGTCTCCTTGTCTGAAACCTCTTTTGGTACAAAATTCTTCGGAGAGGTTCTTTCCAATTTTAACTGAGGACCTAGTATCAGTTAAAGTCATCTTACAAAGCCGGATGAGCTTTGCGGGGATACCAAATTCAGACATTGCATGGAATACCTTTGATCGGAGGGGACTGTCGAATGCTGCTTTATAATCGACAAAAAGGTGATATGTGTCGATCTGCATCTCTTGGGTCTTCTCTAGGATTTGCCGCAGGGTAAATATCTGGTCAATGGTGGACTTGCCAGGTCTACAGCCACATTGGTATGGTCCAATTATTTCGTTGACCATTGGCTTTAGTTGTTCGCACAATATCCCTGACACTATCTTATAGGCAATAGGGAAAAGACTTATGCCCCTATAGTTGGAGCGTACAGTCTTATCTCCTTTCTTGTGGACTGGACATAGGATGCTCAGGTTCCAATCGTCGGGTACGCGTTATTTCTGCCAGATGGTGCTAACTAGCTGATGCATACACCTTATCAGCGCGTCGCCTCCGGCTACTGCTGCTTTATTATTCTTCAGCCGGTTGATTGCTGTTTTTACCTAATCTTGGCCGGGTGGTATACATTCTATACCATCTTCTGGGATTGGATCTGTGGTATCATCGTCTTCGCTACTATTGGATACCAGCAGATTGGAGAAATGTTCCTTCCATATCCTGAGCACGCTATCTGTATCTGTTACCAGATTACCTTGCTGGTCTCTACAGGAGGATGTGCCTGTACCAAAGTCATCTGTTTGATGTTTCACTCGTTGGTAGAATCTTCATTATGGCTCCTGTACACCTCGATTTTTTCACACTCCGGCTTTTCCATTTCTCTCTTTTTCTTGCGGAAAAGACGTTTCTCTTCTCTCCTTTTCTCCCGATATCTCTCTCGTTCGATACGCGTTGCTACTGATTGTAAAGTAGCTCTATATGCCGCATTTTTCTCTTCAGTGGCAGCACGACAGTCCTGGTCATACCATGAATTCCTTTGTGGAGGTCTCTGGAATCCAAGTATGGATTTTGCGGCTGTTTGCATGGAGTGGGCAATGTGTTGCCATTGTGTTGTTATGTTATCGGGACAAGAAGTGCTCGCGTTAAGCAATTGGGCTAGTTGAGTGGAATATGCTGTGGCTATCTGTTGTGTTTGCAGCCTATCGATGTCCAACTTCCGCGTTGTGTCTGTTGGATAAATGTCTTCCATCTATCACAACATGATCAATTAGATTACTTGTTCTTTGATCTGGAGACAGTCAGTTGCCCTTATGAATATCGAGATGATTAAATCTGTTACTGCTAACTTACATGTTTTTTTTTTCGCTGCAAAGTCTATCAGCCTCATACCATTGTCCGATGTTTCACTGTGGAGACTGAATTTCCCGACTGTTGTACCAAAGATATTTTCCTTTTCAATTTTGGCATTAAAATCGCCTAGAATAATTTTAATGTCATGGGCATGACAACGGTCATATGTTACTTCTAAGCGCTTATAAAATATATCGTTGGTCAGTTCGTCCTTGTCTTCAGTGGGAGCATGAGCGCAAATAAAGCTGATGTTGAAGAATTTTGCTTTTATTCCAATTGTAGCAAGTCTTTCATTCACTGGTGTGAAGCTGGAGTGTTTTAACCTCCGACCAACTACAAATCCGCAACCAAACGCATGTTTTATGTCATGGCAGCTATAATACAGTGCGTGACCTTTAGGTGTTATTGTGACGCCTTTCCCAATCCATCGTATTTCCTTTATGGCAGTAATGTTGGCCTTGTACTTTTCAAGTACATCTGCCAATGCGTAAACTGCACCTTCTCTATAAAGAGTGCGAACATTCCAGGTGCAGATTCGCAGATCATGGTCCTTAAAACGTTTGCGGGGTTCGTCAACTTTAGAGGGGTTTGTTTTTCTTTTCTTTCGTTTTTTCATAGTAGGCTGTTTTTTCTAGGGGAGGGTTACTAACCCGACGCCCAAACCCAATTTTAAACGTTCTTATGGGTGAACGCGCGGCACATGTTAGCTCACTACCTTTAACGGGTGTTAATGGCAGTTCTGAGGCCACAACCTTCAAAATACCGAAAATGGGGAGCTACTGTTCTATGGGGGCTATATGAAAACGTGGACATTTGACGACACAGTTCATGTGGAAAGTGTAAACCCCCAACGAAGACTAAGTACCGGTATTATAATCGTATAAAACTGTCAAAATAACGAAAATCCGGAGATACAGTTGCATATGCAATACCAAACATCCTGGGAGTAATAAAAACTTCTATACCAAATTATAAAGCTCTATCTTAAAAATTGCGAGCTGTATCGTGATTTTAACAGAGGGACG